>NC_067476.1:131276499-131471499 GCF_947179515.1 Apodemus sylvaticus | reverse complement strand
CCTGAGGAAATAAACACTTAAAGAGAGGCGGGTTTGCTGTGGCTCAGTGTTTGAAGGTTCAGGTACCTATGGAGAGGAAGTACATCCTGCAGTGAACCTGTGCAAAAGAAAAACAGTCTAGAGAGAATGAGAAAAGGTCATGTTCCAAATCTCCTTCAGCAGCATTCCCCAGTGACCTAAACCTGTTCACCTAGGCCCCACCTCTCAAAGGCTCTAAGACTTCCCAAAACCACTGCTCTGGGAGTCAAGCATGTAAAATATACGTGATCAGAAGACATCCAGGATCCTGGTTTCAGCAGCAGTGATTTTACAGAAACAGCACCAGTCTACCACATCCTCCTAGATATGGGCAATTTTCCTGTAATCCAGTCAATGGCTTCATATATTTAATTGCTTCGTCTATTCTAGACCCATTGCTATAATTGTCAGTGCCCATCTATTATGTATGTTGTAATTGATAAGACAGTTCCGCTTCACTGGGACCTAAGGGAGAGAAGGGCAGGAGAAGACTCTACAAAGCATGTGTAGCCTTCTGCCTTTGGCTTTCTAACCAGCTGGAGGCTCACAGGGGGGCTGCCAGACCATAGTAAGCACTATTCATACTTCCCCTGGTGACAAGAAAGTAGGTTTGTCCACTTCAAATTCTTCCAGGCTCTCTTACTTAGTGTTTCTATTACTTCGACAAAGCACTATGACTAAAAAGAAAGATGTGGAGAAGAGGTTTTGCTTTATACTTCTATATTGTATTCATTATTGGAGGAAGTCTGGACAGTAATGCAAACAGGGAAGCATCCTGGAGGCAGGAGCTGATGCAGAGGCCATGGAGGGGTGCTGCTTACTCACTTGCTAGCTCTGACTATCTCAGTCTGCTTTCTTTTCTTTTCTTTTTTATAGAAGGAAGGGTTTATTTGGACTCACATTCAACAAGGTAGGGATATGTGACTTTCTTTTAGGACTCCGGACCACCAGGGATAGAACCACCCACAATGGGCTGGGCCTTCCCCCATGATAGCTAATAGAGAAAATGCCTGACAGCTAGATCTCATGCAGGCATTTCCTCAACTGAGGTTGATGTTGACACTCTGATGACTCTAGCTTGTGTCACATTGACACAAAACCAGCCAGGACAGGAACCTAGTTGTTTTAATAATAATAGTAACTTTAACACAGAACACATTGTCAGTTTGTCAAGTTTTTTATTTCTTTTCATTGTCATTTATATAAAAATGTAGGTGTACACTAGGCTTCTAAGAAAAAAAAAAGTTCTTTAATTTTACGACTCACTGTGTCACCCCCACTTTTGGGAGCAGGAAAACTAAATCCAACATGACTCTTGGACTGTGAAAACCAGCAGGAACCTATACCTGTCAATGAACTTTCAAAGAAAACATTTCCAACTGACCCAGTAAAATATTCATGTAAAGGCAAATGGTAGATGCTCAGAAAAACCTCAACATCTTAAGTCTCATAGACTAAGATTCAATTGGCTCCCCAGTTCCTGGCATTCAATTATCAAAGTAGCATTTTAAAAAAAAATTGGCTTAAATTTTGGAAAAGTGTACAGCTGTCCAATTTTAAGCCAGATGGAATGGCTGACCCAAAGACTTGAGGAAAAAAACACAGGGAATAAATTGTTCTTGGGGTTGAACCCAAAAAACCCTCCTATGCTGCTAGCAGTAGAGTGATGGAAGAAATACTTATTGGATTACTTTGGAAACTAGAAGCAAAATGTTGTATCCAACTGCCACACCCAAAGTTCTATAAGGAAGGAATCTCTTGAAGGTTGGTCCTTGTACCAACATGTTGAATTCTGATCTCACTGGTGCCTAGCAACAGGAAGAATGCAGTGGTCACAGATGAGGGAATGCATTGGCATGCACCTTCCGCATAGGAACTTAGTGACAGGACAGTAAATCACTAAGAGCAATGGGTTCTTTTCAGTCGTTTGGGGCCTTAAGACTGCTGTTTGTGGGTACAAATAACTGAGTCAAGCACTGTCAGAAGCAGCTCAGAATGGGCTGCTCACTTTGCTTGATGTGGAGCAGCAGGAATAATCAGGACAGTCTTCTGAACTGAAGGGATACAGATGTGCAAGAAGCCAAGTTGGAGGTGATGGCAAAAGTTCTCAAAATGAAAGAATGAAGAATTGCTGGGAGAGATAGTATCAGCCTCTGGTATTAGACAGTCTTATAAAGAATCAGGTGGCCTGCTGATGATCTGACCCTGTGCATCTCTTCTCATGAGAAGGGTACCTAGTCTATATCTTCATCCTAAAACCCTCTGTCCCCTTTGTCAGGGATGTTTACCTGATTTAAAGAACCAGTCAATATTCTTGTCTATCAAACACAAAGCGATTAACTGAGGGTTCCACAATGCAGGTTCAGCTCTGTAGCTGAGCAGGCTTGGATGATTTGATGTGATGTGCTCTGAGTGCTACTTGGGGGAGCCCAAGCGAGCTCCAAGTTGTGCCATGAATGCAATGCCCTATGCTAATGTGCATGTGAGCTTCGTTGAGGAAGAATGAGCTTTTCTAGATCCTCCCAGAAGAGACTCTAAAAAGATGTGATGCTGGAGACCTATAGCAACCTCACTGCTATAGAATAGTCGCAAGAGGGGCTGGAGAGATGGCTCAGTGGGTAAGAGCACCAACTGCTTTTCCAAAGGTCATGAGTTCAAATCCCAGCACCCACATGGTGGCTTACAACCATCTGTAAAAAGATCTGACACCCTCTTCTGGTGTCTGAAGACAGCTACAGTGTACTTACATATAATAAATAAATAAATCTTTTAAAAAATTGCACAGAATGGAGATTAAGACCAAAAGAGAAACTATATAACAAGAATAGCCTCAAGAGACCCACCCACTACCATGCTAGCTGTGCTTATAGGAAAAGATGCACAGAGACCTGCCTACTGCTGCATGAGACATGTGGGCTGTAGAAAGGCACTGAGGTCTGCATGTGGCCATGAAAGGCAATGCTGGAGAGGAATACCACCCAGAGACACACACCCTTATTCCCCACCCATGCACAATGCCACACAGGCAGGCTGTAAATACCTAGAGTCCCTCTTGTTGCCCCTCCATGTGGTACAGGTAGAGAAGGTCACCCAGAGCCCTGACCCACCTGCAACAAAAGCCACTATGATATGCAAGTATGTGGTGGACAGATGGGAGGGAAAGAGAAGTGGAGCATCAGGAAATAATCAAACTCAGAGCTGAAATCAATCAATTAGAAATAAAGACAACACAAAATTGGAAAAATCTAAATTATCTAAATGTATGATTTTCTAAACAGATACCAATTACCAAAGTTAAATCAAATCAGATAAACCATCTAAATAGTCCTATAACCCCTAAAGAAATAGAAGTCATTAAAAGTCTCCCAACCACCCTTCAGAATGCACCAGAGACCTGGGAGGTAAGAGACTTGCAGAACTAAAAAGGAGGGACCTTAGATGAAATGCCTGACAGTAGGGAGAGGGAACTTATAGATCCTACCTCCAGCAGGAAGTCAGGGCTTCAAATGAGGGAAGGGGGCATCCCACAGTCATAACTCTGACCCATAATTGTTCCTATCTGAAAGAATTACAGGGATGGAAATGGAGAGGAGCCTGAGGAAAAGAAGGTCCAGTGACAGGCCCTGAGTGGGATCCAGCACAAGAAGAGGTCCCAAGATCTGACACTATTACTGAAGCTATGGAGCACTCACAAAAAGGAACCTAGCATAGCAGCTAGGAAGACCCAACAAGCAGCTGAAAGAGTCAAATGCAGGTATTTGCACCCAATCAATGGACAGAAGCAGCTGACCCCTGCTGTTGAATTAGGGAAGACTGAATGAAGCTGAGGGTGACCCTGTAGAAGGACCATCAGTCTCAATTAATCTGGATTCCCATGATCTCTCAAACACTGGACCACCAAATAGGCAGCATACACCAGCTGATATGAGGCCCCTAGCACACATATAATAGAAGACTGCCGGGTCTGTGTTCATTCTAGGATGGAGGCAGGCCCCAGGAGGTCTAGCTGAGACTCCTAGTAGTGGGGTGGAGAGGATATAGATCCTGAAGTGATCTTGATGCCAGGAAGGACTCTCAGTGGAAAAATATGGACAGCAGCTCACCTATAAAACTTTCGACCCAAAAATGTACCCTCCTTACAAGATGTACAGGGGGAAAATAGAGTAGAGTAGAGACAGAGGGAATGACCAACCAATGGGCAAGAACCAATCTTGGACACTATTAACAATACTGTTATGCTTGCAGATAAGAACTTAGCATAATGGTCCTCTGAGAGGCTCCATCCAGTAGTCAATGGAAAGAGACTCATAGACCCACAGCCAAACATTAGATGGAGTTCGGGAGTCTTATGGGAAAAGAATTGAGGGACATGATGTAAACGGGGACTCCACAGGAAGAACAACCATGTCAACCAACTTAGACCTTTGGGAGCTCCCTCCCAGAGACTGAACCACCTAGGGCAAGTCAGTTAGCACAGACTGGCCCTAGGACACCTGCATGTATGTAACAGATGCACATCTTGTTTTTTCATGAGGGCTTCAAGCCTCCAACAACTAGATAGAGAGCTGTTCCTGAATCTGTTGCCTGCCTGCCTGTGGATTCCATTCCCCTAATTGAGTCATCTTGTCTGGCCGCAGTGGGAGAGGATATGCCTAGTCCTGCAGAGACATGATGTTCCTGGAGGCAGTGGGATAGTGTGTGGGACTGAGGATGGAGTACCTCTGTGTGAAGAGGTACTGGGAAACAAGGGTGATATTGATGAATAAAAAAATTGATTTAAAAAAACCTTATTTGGAACACACACACACACACACACACACACACAGCAATTAACTTGTGACTGTTTAGGAGGTTCTGCCTGCTGAGGCCTCCAGGGCTGCTTCCTCTGCCTCCTGATTGGGGCTTTGAAAGGCTCCTGTACTCCATAATACACCTTAGGGCCCTGCCCATCAATCTCCATAGCTGTTTAACGTTGTACAGAGTTAAACTCTGCGACTTATAAGCAAAAAATTCAAGTCAGCTAAGTCTGAGAAGAAAGAAGCACAAGCTGACATTTGCTTGTCTCTGTCCAAAACATAACCTCTGTTCTCTGGGCCTGTTAGTTTATTTACTGCCTAGTGGAGTTATTGCCATTCTCACTTCCATGGATAAACACAAACACACAGCCTCTGCTGGGTTAAAGCAGCCAGATCTAAGCCAAGAAACAGGAACCAAGGAAGATAGAGCTTAGCTTGGGAGCATCCTTGCCATTCTATCACCATGTCCCTGGCAGCAACTGGAAAGACACACCAAGTGTCATACACTCCAGAAGTGAGGATACAGCCCTGATTTCTTGTATTGAACAGAGAATGCGCATTTTCAATAGGGCACTTAAAAAATATTTTCCTTCTGCAGTGAGTTGAATGTAAGGATGAAGAACTATGTGACGGCATAGCATAGAGAGTGTGGGAGAAAGGTGAGAAGGTACAGGAAGGGACGATGGCAGAGAGGGAGGAGAGACACTATGTTGGAGAGGAGGGTGCATCCCAAGATGGTGATGTTCTAGCTATCAAGATCCCACAGACTCTAGAAGCAGCCTGAAGGGGCTGTCCAACAACATGAGACAAGAATGGCCACTGGGGCCTGAGCCCAACTTTTTCCATTCCTGAGAGCCAGATCTATGTGTCCCAGGTCATCTGGGGCCACAGGAGAAATACTGAGGTTGTAGAATCACAGGGCTAACCAGGTGTCCACTGTGTCAGGCCTAGTGTTGCTTCTGAGCTAAGCAATCTTCTTATCATGAACATTGTTGTGGCCCACTCCCCTGAACATCTCTTGGAATTTCCAACAAACTTTTGGACTCCTTCCCTAGGACATGGAACTAAGATTCCGCTTCAGTATCTAAGTTCCCCTAGTATGTGTCTGAGGCCTGCTGCAATGCTGACAACTGCAATTCACACATGAGGTAATTCCACCCACTGGATGAAACTCAGTATCTCGGACCACTGTGATAGTGGTCCCAGCATCACCTCTGAAATTTAGAGCATCCTTAACATCCAAGCCATGCCTTTGCTCTGGTGTGGCTCCTGCTCCCTGACAACTTACATTAGTCCCATCATACCTTGCAAGCAAACATAGCCAAGCATAAACTCATTTCCAATCTGCTTCCAAAACAGAGCTGGGATAGGACTTGGGAATTTCAGACCTAGGGTGGGTCTGCATCAATGTGAGTGGATTAAATAGTCCTGCCTGGGGTCCTATTATATGAAGATAGATAAATAGCATTCCCATCTTCCACCTTACGAACTCTCTTGGGTCCATCTGTCACAGGTTCGGGGCCTCCACTGGAAGAAAGGAAAATCTGCATTAAAGCCAGAGCTATTCTTTTCCAGTGCTGCTGTTGACAGTAGTTTCAGTGTCTGCTCTGGTGCTGCTTCATTACATAGGTACTGCTCAGCTACTCTCCAAGGTGAGCCTACTGAGACTGTGCAGGTCATCTGCTTTGTGACGTAGCAGTGCAGCAACCTGAACATTTCACCTTTCTCTTTTGAGCTCTTAGCTTGGATGTATCTGCCTTTTCATTGCTTCATTAAAACGGTTTGACTCTACTCAGTTCCAGGCTGTTGGGATCTACTCTGTTTGTGGGCCCATTCTTAAAGTAACTTTCTGTTGAGGGACATCTTGGTTCTTTCCAGCTTCTGGATATTATAAATAGGGCTGCTATGAACATAGAGGATCATGTATCCTTATTACATGCTGGGGGAATCCTCTGGGTATATGCCCAGGAGGAGTGGATACAGAAAATGTGGTATATATACACAATGGAGTACTATTCAGCCATTAGAAACAATGAATTCATTAAATTCTTAGACAAATGGATGGAACTGGAGAGTATCATCCTAAGTGAGGTAACCCAGTCTCAAAAGAACACTCGTACTATGCACTCACTGATAAATGGATATTAGCCTAGAAGCTTAGAATACCCAAGACACAATGCACATAGGCAATGGTGCCCAAGAAGAAGAAAGGAGTGGCCCCCGGTCCTGGAAAGGTCAGTGCAGCAGTGTAGGGGACAGGACAGGGAAGTGGGAAGGGTTGGATTGGGTAACAGGGGGAGGGAAGAAGGCTTATGGGACTTTCGGGGAGGGGGGATCCAAGAAAGGGAACACTTGAAATGTAAATAAATAATATATTGAATAAAAAATGAAAAAAATAAGAATAACTTTCCAATAGGATAAGAAGGTCCCATAGGCTGAGCTATCACAGACATATTTGAAACCTCTGTTTCTGTCCATTCCACCTATATTCTACTGGCTACAACAAAATATATGTGGAGACCTGTGTTGTGGGGCAAAGAGAAAGACACTTTGCCCACGCCTTGTAGTATTTGCTGCAGAACACTGTAGAGAACCAAAAACAGTGATCTAATCTACCTGGACATTCACGGTCACATTCAGTGTGACAGATGAGGGTCAAAGCCCCCACTAAAGTCAAGACCGTTTGTGAGAACCAGGGGCTGTTTCATGCTGTGTTAAAAGCTAGGCCCAGTACAAGACCAGCAAAGGCCATGCCAAGTGGTTGCACAGGGACCTTCTCATCTGTGGCATTTGAAGAAAGAGCTCTTTGCCATTCTGAAGGATACAGAGAGGAAAGTGCAAGTTGTTGCTGAAGTGGAGTTTTAAATGCCAAAAGGGAAAGCTTGTATTAACTCTTATTAATCTAGTTTTAAGGGGAAATGGCCCATCATGTTCTCTTTCTATTTGAAAGATAGTTCCAGCTCTATCTACAGAAAGTAGGCAACTCATCCAGCCCAGCTCATAGAGAAGACAGGAACAGAGCCTTGACTGGTCTGGTCACTATTCTCAAGTATTTTGGTGTTTTATTTTGTTCTAAGGTCTCTTGGAAGTAATAAAAGAAGATTTGTTTTTCTTACTTTGCCATTGAGTTGACCTCCGGCAAAGAGAAAAACATCTAGTATGACAAAGTGGCTTTGACAAGCAAATCCAAGGTTATTCAGGGATAAAAAATGATGCAGAAGGAAGTTTTTTAGGTCTTTTATCTACTTATTTGTTGACCTGCTGAAAATAGTAATTAGTATTAATCAGGAAATCTTTAAAAGCCATAGACTCTCCACCTTAAAGCCTTGATGGGGCTAGGAAACCTGCCCAACAAAAAGAACAGTTATGAGTAGGTCCCATATCCCAAAGGTTCCACAATACCCATAAACAGAACTACCATCTGGAGATCAAGTATTCACACACATAAGCCTCCAGGGAACTTTCCACATTCAAACTGTAACAAGCTATTGAATCTACTAGAGGCCAGAGAAACTGATTGTGAAAAGTGATCTCAGCCTAG
The DNA here is from genome assembly GCF_947179515.1 of Apodemus sylvaticus. Taxonomy (NCBI): domain Eukaryota; kingdom Metazoa; phylum Chordata; class Mammalia; order Rodentia; family Muridae; genus Apodemus; species Apodemus sylvaticus. The sequence continues at coordinate 131,463,144 of NC_067476.1, read as the reverse complement.
ATCTTCATCTGAACATGCACCTCATCAGTAAAATGAGGGCCTTGGACCAGTATGCCTCCAAAATCCAGAACTGTGCATGTGGAAGTCTGAACAAGAGCATTGCAAGATGCTTGCATCCTAAACTTTTTCACATTTTGTGGCAAGTTTTTGTGGTCCCCACTAAGGATTTGAAATATAGAACATTCCTGGTTATTCATTAAGCCCCAAATGCAATCACAAGCATCCTTAGAGATTTGACATGTGGATAGAAATCCATATGAGTACACAGGCAAAATTTAAAGTAACAAAGCCATACTCAAGGTAGATTGGCAGCCACAGGAGTTGGGCAAGGCAAAGAACAAGTTCTTTCCTCTGAAAGTGTCAGAGGGGTAGGTGAAGCCCTGCCTGCATCTCAAACTGTGGCTCACCAAAACTAATCTGGTTCTCTGGTGTTCAAGAGTCTGAGAGGATAAAATTTCACTTTTGTTTACACTACACGATCAGTGACCATGTATTTGGCAATCATGAGACACTGATACTCATATGATGGTCATGATCCAATAGCTTTTAACCCAGCAGACATTCACCAGAACTTGGAAAGGTTCTGTTGAAGTTCAGTTGCTATCAGTCTCCCCCCTAAGAGATAAAGAAAGCTGGGGAGAGATCTAGCACATGGAACTCTAATGCAGACATGCACAGACAGGGCTTGGACAGTGTGTTACAGTCACTACTGTAAGCAAGATAAACTCATCTTTGGGTTGACACCAGAAGAATGGGTGTGAACTGTCCTCTTGCTGTCAGTAGTTGTATGACTGGAGGAGACATTACCTTATACTAAGATACACTTGTTTCATTTAAAATAAACATGATGCCTATCTTCAGGCATTGTAAGATCATTGAAAGAAAAAAATAAGCCCAGATTGGGGCTATGGGAGAAACATTCAGAAAATATCTTGATTTCATGACTGCCCTAATAAGGTTTGTCTGAGACTCTTTGATGTGTGGCTAAACAGAGCCAAGGCAACTTTTGCCTGCTCTAGTGGCCGTGATCTGGGAAACTCACTAGTCATTCAATTTTTTTCTCAACTTATAGGAATCCAGAGTTACTCTTCACATATCTTCCTTAGAGTAGAAGAAAGACAGGTTTTTAACAGCTGCTCACCAATTCCCAACACAAAGCAAAGCCCACTAGGTTAATCCCAAAGATTGAGGCAGATGAAAGCAGAAAAAAATATTCAAAGTCTAGGCCAGACTAAAGGTGCACAGGGTACCGTGCGCTGTCATTGGATGCTGGCAGTTATTTCTCCACTTCCAAGGCTGAGATTGACATCCACAGAGCATCACCCTACAGACAGAGGCAGCTCCATCTCATTATCACCTTTTCTGTCTGGAGTGGTTGAGCAGATCAACTGAGAAACCAGTGCTGTCAGAACAAGAACAGGAAGACTAGAAGGCTCCCATAGGAGTTAATAGTGATTGGCAGCAGCAGGGAAAAAGAGTGTCTGTCTGGAAATGGTGGAAAGCCATCTGCCCACTCCTTTAAAATGCTTTTAGAACTTGGATGGTGGGATTTCTTACAAAAGATGAAATGAGCCTTTCCAACACTGAGTTGCTTTGATTGTGTTCATGTCCCATTTTAGTTGCTTAAAAGTCTTTATGCTCCTGATCACAAGCCCAAAACACAATGAAGTTCATGAAATAGTTGACACAAAGCAGATGCTCCCTACCTCAGAGCACATGTGACATCTATACAGGGTCCTAGAGGCCACAGAAGAATTTCTGTGAGAGGAGAGGCACTGTGTAAGTGGATTGGAGTCTTTATAAAATGCCATGGCTCCTTGGTAAGGCTAGTATTGTTATAATATCTGGGTTCCAGATCAGTCATAGTTTTCTAGACTCAAATTGAGCTCTAGAACTGCAGGGAGTGGCATGGTTACTCCAACCCAGGCAGTAACATCTAAAGCCACACAGTAAGATGTTTTATTGGAAAAACCAGGATCACTGAATCTGAAATCTACTTCTTAGGATTCATTCTCCTTTTAACCTAGGCAGGCCTGGCTGGTACACTAGAGGTGGATCTTAGAGGAAAGATGTTGATGGACAGAATCACAGGTACGTGCAAGATTGATTATCTTTGGAGTTTTGACCTCCCAGTGCTGTGCAAACTGTCTTAAATACAAAAGCCCCGTTGATGGGCAAAGGCTATCTCCTACATCAGGTCAGGCAAACAGTTTACATACTTACCACTACACTCAGTTACATGGTCATGGCAGGCATAATCAATCAATCAGTCAACCAATCAATCAGTAATCTTTCCTGCTTGATCCAGTCACAGCCTCATATTTGTTAACAAGTTCCCACAGGTTGTGGTCCAAGGAACTATCCATGGTGCTGTCCCAGCCTCTGACCTCAGACTCTCCCTCTTCTCAGATTCTGGTATCAGATTCTGCTTTCAGTAGAGAGATCATTCCTGTGATGTTCCAACAAGTCTTGTCTTTTCTAAATCTACGTCCTTTGTTAGGATCATGGGGTCCCTCTTATGCATACATTTCTAACCTCTTCATTAGTCCTTTCTTAATAATCCCTTTTTGGAAGGCTGGTAGTCATATTTTTTAGAGTAATTTTTATTTTGTTTTTTACTTATTCACTTTACATCCTACTCACAGCCCCCTTCCAGTCAGCCCCTCCAACAATCCTCTGAGTAAGTGGGGCCCCTGCATATCCCCCTACACTGGCACATAAAGTCTCTGTGAGGCTAAGCACATCTTTTCCTACTGAGGCCAGACAAGGCAACACAGTGAGAAGAACATATCCCGCAGACAGGCAACAAACTGCTTTTGGGATAACCTCCACTCCTGTTGCCCAGGACCCACATAGAGTCCAATCTGCTCATCTACTCATATATGTGGGAGACTTAGGTCCAACCCATATATGTTCTTTAGCTGTTCAGTCTCTGAGTCCCCAATGGTCCAGGTTAGTTGACTCAGTTGGACTTTCTGTGGAGTTGCTATCTCCTTCAGGGCCCTCAATCTTCCCCCCTAACTCTTCCATAAAAGTCCCCAAGCTCCATACACTGTGGATGTCTGCATATGTCTGAGTCAGCGGCTGGGTGGGTGGAGCCTCTCAGAGGACAGACTCCTGTCTGCAAGCACAACAGAGTATCATTAATAGTGTCAGGGACTGGTGCTTGTGCATGGGATGGATCTCAAGTTGGGCCAGTTATTGATTAGCCATTCCCTAAGCCTCTGTTCTATCATCCATGCCTGCATTTCTTGTAGACCTGATAAATTTTGTGTCAAAAGTTTTGTGGGTGGGTTAGTTTCCCTATCAATCCACTGGGTTCCTGCTTGGCTACAGGAGGTGGCCTCTTCAAGTTCCACATCCCCAATGCTGTGAGTTACAGCTAAGATCACCCCGACTGATTCTTGGGTGTCTCCCTTATCCCATCTCTCTGTCTGGTCCTGGAGATGCCCATCACCTCCCCATGTCTGTCAGTTGTAGATTTCCATTCATTCTCATGGCTATGTGACTATCTCCTGTCCCTCCACATACCTGATCCTGAAACCCCCCCTCATTCCCCAAGGCAACTCTTATAAAAGGCAACATTTAATTGGAGCTGGCTTACAGGTTCAGAGGTTCAGTCCATTATTAGGAAGGTGGGAGCATGTCAGCATCCAGGCAGACATGGGGCTGGATGTTCCACCTCTTGTTCTGTAGGCAGCTCGGAGAAGACTGGTTTCCAGGGAGCTAGGATTAGGGTCTTAAAGCCCACACTCACAATGACACACTTCCTCCAACAAAGCCACACCTACTTCAACAAGGCCACACCTCCTAATAGTACCATTCCCTGGGCCACGCATATTCAAACTATCATAATGGGTATCCTGTATTTTGTGACTAATATCCACATATACATGAGTACAACATCCTTAGTCATCAGAAAAATGCAAATCAAAACAACTCTAAGGTGCCATTTTACACCCATAGCATGCCTACAATCAAAAACTCAAGAGAGAGCACATACTGGGGAGGATGTGGAGCAAAAGGGAACATTCCCCCATTGCTTGTGGAAAACCACTTTGCAAATCAATTTGGCAGTTTCTCGTAACACAGGGAATAGTTCTACTGCAAGACCCAGCTATACCACTCTTGGATATACAGCCAAAAGAAGCTCCACCATTTCACAAAGACATTTGTTTATAGCAGCTTTATTTGAAAAAAAAAAAAAAAAAAAAAAAAAACCAGCAACTGGAAACAACTTAGATGTTCCTCAACTGAAGAATGGATAAAAAAAAAATGTGATGTATCTATGCATTAGAATACTATTTATCTATTAAAAACAATGACATCATGAATTTTGCAGGAAAATGGTTAGAACTTGAGAATATCATCCCAAGCGAGGTAACCCAGTCTTAAGAATCCTTTAACTGGGGAGCTGGAGAAATGGCTCAGCAGGCAAGAGCACTGGTTTCCAGAGGGTGGGGTTTAATTCCTACCACCCACATAGCAGCTAACAAGTCTTTGAAACTCTAGTCCCAGGGAATACGTGAGCCTCTTCTGGCCTCTTTGGACACTGCACACATGTAGTATACAGGCAAACACTTATACACATAAAAATAAATAAAGCCAAAATATATGTATATGTATAATAAATATTTATATACATTTTATATTTAATCCTAATCTGTACAGGAATCATCAGCTATTTGGCCACATTTTTCTGCTCATATGAGCAATAGCTGTCTCTCACCTGCAATGAATGTAGCCTCCTGTTCACATTAGTGCAGCATAGGCAGAGGCCTACAGCATGTTCCAGGGACCTGATAGCTGCACACACAAGGCAGACTTCTCAGTGATTTGGCCAACAGCACATAAAAGAGCCATTCCTCATATCATTTGCCTTCTTGTCACATGGTGACCCACTACCACATTCTAAATAGGGCTTGGGAAGGTTGCATGTAGGTGTCTATGTTAAGAAGCCTTTTATTATTGCAACAAAATATCTGAGACTTTCAACTTTTAAAGAGGAACAGTTTTCAGTAGCTAACACTTCGGGAGGTTTGGTTCACAATCAATTGGCACAGTTGCTTTGGAACAGTAGTTAGTTAGAACATCTCAGCAGGAAATACATAGAGGAACAAAACTGCTCCTCATAGTAGCCAAACAGCAGATAAAAGAGAGGCAAAAGGTCTCAAAGTCTCTTCCAGAAGTGATCCTCCAATGACCCAAGACCTCTCACAGGGCCCCAACTCTTAAGGCTTTCTATAACCTCCCAGTAGTACCACTCTTAGCTATACAGGTTTGTTGAGAACATCTTAAAGCTAAATTGTAAAAGAGCCACCACCACAGCAGGAGCTAATGAGCCATTTGGAGACAAGGGATCTAATCCTCTTATGTTCTGTTCACTATTACAGACAGGCCTGAACAGTTCTTCCCAGGCTATCCTCCATTTTGTATCACCATGAACTCCGTTGTCATGAAACTTCAGCTTAGGAAGGATAACTGTTCTTGGAGCTGTCACAGCTTTATGTAGATTTACAACTGTTTCCTGTTTCTGGAATCTTCCAACCCCCAATTTTCACCACTCCCCACACAGACTTTCAAGAGATGTTTGTGTTGGTAGAAATTAGAAGCTTTGAAAGGATTCTAGATTCAGACAGCAGGGTCTAAAATAACTCTTGGTGGGCGACTGTGAAACCATACCATCACAGACACAAAGTAGACACAGAGAGGAAATAAAAGTTCTCCTGGAAAGTAAGCTTGACAGAAGCCTTACTCCAAGAGTCCCTGACTTCAGATTCCATTGTCCTTACCTATTCCTGTGGAAGCAAAACACTGAGGTCTATACGATTACCTGAAGTGACCATTTCATGAGATTTGTATATCTAAGTTATTTGATGTTCATGGTGAGATTGGGCTGAAGTCAGTGCTAGAATACTGGCTGGGTGTACACAATGCACTGAATTTGATCCCAAAATGGCAACAAACAATCAATCAGATAGATGATAGATAGATAGATAGATAGATAGATAGATAAAATAAATTATAGTTATGAGGCAGGTGCACTCCACACGTACCATGAAAATTGAAGACTACAGAAACAGAAGGTCAAGAGGGGCCCAGGTTACATGGGGAGGGGCAAACACTATCCAAAATACATCAGGAAGAGACACTGCTTGATCATGTTGAAGGGACCAGTAGATATTTCCCAGGTTGTGAGAGAGAGGTATAGATGCTTTCCAAGTCACATAGAGGAGAAGGAGAGACTGATCAGGTCACATGGAGAATATCATGTACTTTCCAGGTCATATGGGAGAATAGCAGGAACTGTCAATGTATATGGGGAGAGGAAGGCACTACCCATGCACAGGGGAGAAGGATAGATAATACTCAGGCTACACGATAGAGAGAAGGGATTAGTAGAGGCAACCTCCTGGCTATGTTGGGCTCTACAGGCCTCTCCCCACTGCATTATGGCACAAGATGGTAGAAACAATTTTAGAAGCTTTAAAATTAATTGGCCAAACTATTAGAAGAATATCAAATAGAGTGAGTTCTGTTTGGGGTAGTAGAGGATTTGCTTCTGACAATATGAGATTGCAGGCCCCAGGCAAGTAAACTTCATGTAATACACCTCCCACAGCATCAAGTTGGATTATAGGCATAGAGTCTCCTGGTGAGTCCTCCAACTTTTGAGTGGCCTCTGAGGTTCCACTTCAATAGACCTGAAGTGGTATGAGAACTGGAGAGATCACTTAGTGGTTAAAAGTAGTTGCTGCTCTTACAGAGGACTCAGGTTCAGTTTCCAGGACTTACACCATGGCTTATACCCATCTTTAATTCCAGTTCCAAGGGATCCAACTCCCCCCATGGGGACCTGGCATACACCTCATGGATACACGTGTATGTACTCATATCCTGAGTAGAAACATAAATTTAAAAAGACCCCCCCCTGAGTTTGTTCTTCTTTGATTAAAACTAGGAACCTAGGCAGGTGGTGGTGGCACACCTCTGTAATCCCAGCACTTGGGAGGCAGAGGCAAGTGGATTTCTGAGTTCAGGGCCAGCCTGGTCTACAGAGTGAGTTCCAGGACAGTCAGGGCTACAAAGAAAAACCCTGTCTCAAAATAAATAAATAAATAAATAAATAAATAGAAATGAAAATAAAAACCAAACCAAACCAACAACAACAAAAAATAAAAAAACAAAAACAAAAACAAAAAACTTAGGAACCTCACAGCCAGTTTGTGATATCACAGAGGCCAGTTTGTAGGATATCTAAAGCTGACTCACTCCCCAGTGAGAATCAATTGTCTTCCCTTGTGACTCAGTGGGACTCAAAATGTGCTGTTGAGCTTCATGGGCTATATGAATTGCTTTTACCTAAAAAATTCCCAAACAAATTTTTGAAACCACCAGACTTAGTAAAGTTCCACAAGACCTCCCTTCACACTGAGGGAGGTCAACCCAGCAGCACGTGGCAGCCTTTCTCATTCAGCCTACACATTTCCTCTATTTTCTGACTCTCTCCCCACATAAAGATCTGGGTCAGGAGAAACCTAGTCACAGAGCCTCTCAGGATCTTGCGTTTCTGATCTGAGAAATGGGCAGAAGAAACAAATGCATGACTGATCTGTAGGGGTTGCAGACGCAGGTCTTCAACATATATGGGTTCTCTTTCCTTTTAGGTCTGGGAGAAGCCTGGCTCTCATTTCTGTTTTTTCATGATGTTGAACCAACATAGGATTCTGCTTGGAGCATTTTGTTCTATTAGATTTGCTTTCACTGCAAACCCTGTTCTTTGCTGGGTGACACTGATGAAACCTGAGGATCTTCCTTCTTTACTCCATGTATGTTCCAGCAAAGTAAGACAGGAAGACCCCATATTGGTTATTTATGTGACTGTAGATACTGGGAAGAAACAACTTCCTAGGGGAAGAATTTGCTTTGGCTCATGGTTACAGAGGGCTTCAGTCCATCATGGCAGGAAGAAACAGCTGAACAGGGTAGTTCATGGGTGACAGGAGCATGCAGCTGATTGCCCACATAACAACAGATCAGGAAGCAGAGAGCAAAACAGAAAGTACAGGGAGACACTATGTCTGCAAGCATGCAGCCGCCCCTGTTACCTACTTTCTCAAGCTAAGCCCTAACTCAAAGATTCTACAGCCTCTGGAAATATTGCCTCCTAGTACACAAGCATTTAACACATACGCCTGAGGGGGGGGGGGGCATTTCATACTCAACCTGGAACATGTCCAATATGTCCGGTGTAAAACCTCACCAGCAAGCCTCACCTCTGAAAGGTTCCACCACCTTCCAACAGGTCCAGAAGCAAATCATAGTGAAATCACAGCTGATTCTAGTATTGAAATGAGTCATTTTGTTGTGTGGATTGTAATGAATCTTATTTCAGACACAATTCTGAACTTGAGGTTACCTCTAAGCAACTTGTAAGACCTCAAGGTCTTACATAAATTATTTGACTTGAAGGCAAATTTTAGGTTAGCTGGTCTCCAACTGCTCATCCTTTTATTCCTTTCTACCTGGGATCTTCCTCCTTGCCACCACTGCCTCCTCCTGCCTTCTTTCCTTCTCTTTTCCTCTTCTCATCCTTTCTTTTCTTCTCTGCCCCCTCTTCCTGTGCTTAGCTATATGGAATGTGAATGCCCCAGCCTGCTGCCCACACACATGGGGTTTGGGAATTGGGTGACTTCTTAAGGCAGACTTATCTTTGTATTAGTAGGCCTTGTTGAGGATGCCACCATCATGGAGCCAAACTGCCATCTATCCTAGCCACCGTCCTTTCTTTTAGGCTCTGATGTCCCAACTGACTCTCTTATTTCCTCTTGAACTGCCTGTCATCCCATTTTCTTCACAGGAGCCTCCATGATTTCCTTTAAAATTGGATATCTTCCTTCCTAAGGCAGAAACGGGTTTACCATACCCCCTAGAATGAACCCTAATGCCATTCTTTATTTACAACCTCTGCCTACTTCTCATTCACATTTGAAGTAACTTGGGGCCATATCTACGTTATCAATACAAAATCAAGTGAGCCCTGTGAGGATTCCAGCACACACCAATAAGAAAGAACAGAATATATATATACATACATATATTGATATTAGGGTATTTCAAAACCTTCTGAAGTGTCAGGCCTTGTAGGCAGGGGACTTTAGATAATGAGAATACAAAAGATACCTTTCTGGAAGAGAGAAGAGAATCTTAGAACATGTCCATGAAACATTGCAGGTGAAATTGTCACTGTGACTAAAATTGTCTTTGAGGGAATAAAAATCAAAGGATAAGAAAAGAATTAATCCTTAGCAGGCAGGCAGGGTTTTTTTTTTTCTTTTTATATCCTGATTATGAGTCATTGCCAATGCTCTGTGTGTGGAAGTGTCCCTAAGTGCCTCTCCTTTGCAAGAGCAGTTATTTTGAGCATTCTTTACTTAAAAATCAAGTGGCAAGCGCTGCAGGATTCAAAGCCCAGGTCCTATCAGTGTGTGGGAAACCACACACTGATAGGCTGGGCATTCAGATACCACAGCTGGGAGCCATTAGGCATGCAAAGGAGAGTAAAAGTGCAGGCCACCCTGAAGGTTCTGCGATCTGCTAACACTGGCTTAGGCCGCTGCATGTGAAAGGCATCCTGTGTTCTTAGGCTCCAATTACCCGAATGAAACTGAATTTCCAAATACAGAAGATGGACTCCTTGACCCCCAACAGAAGCCAGAGCTCAAGTGAGACAATGACTACCACCAAATATTACTACTCAGCTCTGTGACGTGACTCCAGGTCCTTCTTCCTTGGATTCTCTTTGAGGATCTACAAGAAACATATTTTGCAATGCATATAGGGAAATATATCATTAATGAGAGTAGACTTTTAAAAATGAATGGGATATAAAGAAGTATGGAAGCAGCTGGGAGAAAAAAAACTACACAGAATAAAGTCAAGTATTCTACAAGTGAGCATACTTTGGCATGTTGGTTTCCCAGGAGCCCATTCAAAGAGAAAAGGAGCAAAGAGTAAATAGCATAGCTGGGTATTCTTTGATGGCTTAACAATCCAACTGCAGACACACTGAGCCAGCTGGGATGCAGGCTGGGTTAAATGGGACTGGGAATGAGCACCATGCCTTCAAGCCAATGAGATAACTCCTAGCTAATCCACCTGGCAAGCTTGACTCTGCTGGCTTCTATAACCCTGCCCTTCAGCTCAGATAGTCTTCAATGTAAAAATATGAATATATATCCCTCTGTATCTATAAAGAAGTGGAATCTCTGAAGATACCAAAACTGACCTTTGCACAAACTGGTCATATTTGTACATAATCCCACACATATTATATCAAACACTTTAAATTTCAAGATTCCTTGTGATACCTAATACAAACTCTATAAATACTTGTTCTATTGAATTAAAAGTAAGAGTAAGAAGACAATGCTTACATTTTCAACTCAGAGAGAAAGACTGTAAAACTTTTCCTTTTGCAGATGACTGAGTACACAAATGAGAATCCTGCAAATACAGAGGACCATGCAATGCTAACACCACAGACATTTGTTGAGTTCCCAGAATACTTGGGGGGGGGGTCTACCATATGGTACTATTGCCTAAGTGTGAATGATATACACAAGTTACACCTGTCCACCCTTAGGGAACATAAAGGCTTGTGCAGTCAAAACAGGGCAGACTCAGTTTTATGGTAAGAATAGGTGGTCTAACATTGGGTTTCACCAGAAGCTGACAGTGATTCAAATATTTAAGCAGTTTGTTTGTGTGGTCGCAGGAGACCTATGAGAGGAGAAGAAAATGCATCAGAAAGAAGAACAAGTAGCTATGTGTCACAGGATGAAAAGAAAATGATAATCAAGTGTTTCAGGTAGAAAAGAGACTTAAAATTGGAAAGGAGTATCCTCTACCTGTCTATTTCCCTGTTGGATATAGTGCCATTTAAATCGTGATTTTCATGTGCAGAAGAAACTAAACTATGAAAGTGCCTGGAAACCACAGAGAAGAAGCTAAGAGGGTGGATGAGCTGGCCACATTGACAGACAGGGCAGGATGGCCATGAGAATGACATCTGGTGAACCTGGGACAGTGCAGTCAGTGCCACCATCTCAGGACCTACCATCTGAACTCTTGACAGTGTCTACTCCATTTCTAGGACTGTGCATGTTTAAAGCAATCTTCGCTGTACAGGGCTCCTACAATAACCAGTTTCTTTTTGATTGTATTGTCAGGGGAGAAAAGACATTTTTCTTTGTGAATGCTTGGCAATCAACCTGGCATGCTTTGTGGAATTGCTGTTACATACTTCATGTCTCTCGGCACTGTATATCTGTCTTAGTCAGGGTTTCTATTCCTGCACAAAACATTATGACCAAGAAGCAAGCTGTGGAGGAAAGGGTTTATTCCGCTTACACTTTCCATGTTGCTGTTCATCACCAAAGGAAGTCAGGACTGGAACTCAAGCAGGTCAGGAAGCAGGAACTCATGCAGAGGCCATGGAGGGATGTTTCTTACTGGCTTGCTTCTCCTGGCTTGCTCAGTTTGCTTTCTTATAGAACCCAGGACTACTAGCCCAGGGAGGGCACCACCCACAATGGGCCCTCCCCGCTTAATCACTAACTGAGAAAATGCCTTACAGCTGGATCTCATGGAGGCATTTCCTCAATTAAAGCTCTTTTTCTGTGATAACTCCAGCCTGTGTCAAGTTGACACACAAAACCAGACAGTAAAATATCCTTTTGTTCTAGTTGCATGACCATCAATTACCTTTGTTATTATTTGAATCTCAGTGCTCTGACATAGAGACAGGAATGTCCATGGATGAATGAATGGTTCAGAACTTGGACAGGTACAGTCCAGGCTGGGACTTCAGGGAGAGTCTGAGAAGTCTAAAGTCTATCTATTAACTTAACCCCAAATCTTGCTTTTTATCATAATAAATGATAAAACTGAGTAATAAATCATAAATCATAATAAATCTGGACGTCTAGAGTCTAGGTATTAACTTAACCCAAAGTCTTGCTTTTTATCATAATAAATAATAAAGATTATAATAAATGAGTGTAATATCCTCATCTCAACCCAGGACTATTTTGGTAATTTTAGTCATATTTTTTGTACGTCTGAAAATTTAATACACAGAAATACCCATAATTCCATTTGATTATGGCTAATCTTGGTGTTCTAGTTTAAAGACATGGAAGGAAACACGGAGAAGCAGTCAAGGGTGATGACAGAGAAAGGAAGGCAGACACCCGAAACTGAGAAAAAGCAGCAGCTATAGTTAGGGAGGAGTTTTCACAAACAAGTACAGATGTTAGCAGCTGCTGCCATGCTCTGTTGTAGTGCCTTGTGCCACAAGACAGCAGCTGCTGGAAGGAAGCATCCATAACTGTCTGCTCGCTTTCACTGCCCAAGTGTGGTCATCATGCGAGCTGGCCAGAGAAAGTCCTATAGAATGATTCAGTAGAGGAAGCTTTCTGTGGCCGTGATGCAGCAGTAGATGAAGGCCAGCCCTGCTCCCTCCATTATGTGGGCAGTGAGGCATCCTGCATATCATCTAAGTCAGAACCCTGGCAGGCCTGAGCCTAGAAAAGCTGGCTGGACATCACCACACCTGGTAATTTTTTTTTCACATGATCTTTTCCATATTCCCACTTTCCCCAGAGCTAATTCTGGGTCTAGAGTCAATTCTAATCTTGAAAACACAACCTGAACACCATAACCCCAAATGTTGAAATCCTGAAAGAGGAAAATCCACAAAGCCTGAAGTCCCTAAAAATCACAATCTCAAGAAGTCTAAATTCTGTCCAGCAAAGTGGCTCAGAGCAAAAGTGTTCATTGCACAAGACTGAAAACCAAAGCTGAATCCCCAGAGCTTACAGTGGAAGGAGAAAACCAACCAAAACCTGTCCTCTGCACTCCATAAAGACCTTATAGTAAATGTGTGCCTATGGAAGCCCTTGGGTGTGTACACACGCATATGCAAAACAAAAGAAATAAAATTTCAATCTCAAATCCTCGTCATTTAAATAACAAAAGATGGAACCCTAAAAACTCATTTCTGTGAGAAAAAAAAAAATAAAGCAGGGTATAAGGTACAAAGCCAAACGTTGGGGAGATTAGCCAGTTGAAAATAAATATTTGTCTGTTTTGGTGATCCTTCTTCCAGCTGATGAATTCCAACAGTGTCTAATGAATTAAAACCACATTTGCTTGAAGGGACCCTGGAAGTCATTGGCTGGTTGGGAAATAATTATGTGCTGGTAGGATAAGAAGTCACTAATACAGCTGCTTTACCAATTCAACCTCTAGTGCTATTCCCACTAAATCTATGGCCTGTGTGAGAGAGCACATTGAAGGGTATACATTCATCCCGAAACTACAGAAGCAAGACACAGAATATAGGAAATTATACTCACAAATGCTCTTGTCAGTTGCAAGACTTACAGAGGAACAGTTATAGAAAATGATGTGGACCAGTCTCCTAGGACAGTGGTTCTCAACGTGTGGGTGGTGACCTCTTTGGAGGCCCAATGACCCTTTTACAGGGGTTGCCTAGGACCACCCAGTGTGTCAGATATTCACATTACAATTCATAACAGTAGCAAAATTATACTTAAAGTAGCTACAAAATAATTTTTTTGGTTGGGTATCACAACAGCATAAGGAACTATATTGAAGGGTCAGAGTGTAAGGAAGATTGAGAACCCCTGTCCTAGTAGATGAACACTCTGAAAGAAAAAGTGCAGCAATTTCTCGAGAGAGGAAGCCCCACAGCAGTTAAGACTGCTCGACTTTTGTGGACAATCTGCACCAACTCATCCTGCAACGGACTTTCTCAAATGTCAGGTTTTCTTTTAAATTGTTTCTTTTCATCCTTTTATTATTTATTTTGTAGGATTTTTTTTTCCAGGCAGGGTATCACTATGTTGGCCAGGCTGGCCTTGAGCTCACAGAAATCCACCTACCTCTACCTCCCAAGTGCTGGTATTAAAGGTGCATGCTGCTATGGCTGGCTCTTTTCTCTTTTTAAAAGTTATTTTCCTACATCCAGGTTGTGTGCATTGTTTAAAATTCACTGCACTGCATTTTTCTTCTTTGTTCCATTCAGATCCTGAAAATTTAAGTTGTGTGAGGAATTTTAGGAAGCTCAAGTTTATTTTCCACTAATTTGACTTTGTGTGACATTGCTGATTTTGTGTATAGGCGTTGAAGTTGTGTGTACTGCTAAAATTCCCTTGATATTTGAAAAGATGTATACTAACTAGATCTGTATTTGTAAAGATAAAATGTTCCCAGAGCTCAATTTGGAGCATGGGAAGTGGTGGCCTTCTGGGACTTTCAAACATCTCCCCCAAAGGACTTAGGTACTCATCCAAGTCTTCCTAGATCCAGTGTCCAAACTGGGTCTATAACTAACCACAGAGGTCTGCACTTATACATCTCAGCTTCTAGATGTTTTCTTCAAGAACAGGAGAGATTGACTGCTCCTGACTTTCATACTGTGCAATTTATCATTAATACATCTGAATATTTATGCTTGCAAAAATATGTATATTTTTAATACTTATGTATTTGTTACTTTTCTTGTAGCTGTGACATTAAACATGACAGAAAAACCTTAAGAGAGGGAAGTTTTATTTGGCTAATGGTTTCAGAGACTATGACCCATCGTGGTAAAGGTAGCATAGCACTTAGGCTTGATCCTTGGCCACAGGATCATATCATGGAAGCAGATAGGAAGAAGAGGACTTGAGTCAGAAGTGTTGAAGATCATATACACAGAAGCCTTTTCCCAGGAGCCTCATCTATCAGCTAGGCTCCCACAGGTTCCAAAATGGTACCTTCAGGGACAAAGTAACCAGACATGCGAGTATGTGGTGAACCTTGCAGATCCAAACCCTGACATCATGCACCTCTTATTAGAATATATGAGGGTTTATATTTGAAAAGTACAAATGTGCCATTAATTCCAATGTTATTTTATATAGGGACTTCTGGAGTACTGTCATGTTTTGCTCAAGTAAACTCCTTTAAAAATGTAAACAACTAACATCCGAAGAATCTTACAATTTTCACGGAATTATATTTTCAGAATTTTGCACTTTATTTTTATCTTTTAATACTTCAACATTAAAAATTGACATTAAAATTATATCTACAGGATTATATCCCACACTTACTGAAACTGCCACCCATAGATGACTTGTGCCCAAATTCTATCTTAGAGGCAACTTTGTGGGAAATCCCTACAAAGACAGATAACTAGTTCAGTAAAAATATTTCACATGGCCAATATATATCTGGACTGGAATGTTATGACATGAATATGGGATGATTTTCTGTAAGAAAAGGTTAGCCTGAGGGTAACTTGGTCTCCAGCTGCTGATGGTGTATTTAGTGAGTCTCTGGAGAATTCAAGAGGAGACCAGCTTAGCTGGAAGAACTTGTTTGATGGGGGTGTTTCTATGAGACCTGCATCTTTTCTTAGCTTGCTCTCTCTCCCTCCCTCCCCTTCTCCTTTCTTCCTTATCAGGTGTTTCCTCTAATTCTCTTTCATGTCATATCGCTCTTTCTTCTTGAGTCTTCATCTCCGTCTTGCTCCCTGTCTCTCTACTTCTCTGATTTTCTGACATTCTTTTTGTCTCTCCCTCTATCTGTCTGTTCCTCTATCTATTTTTGTCTTATTCCTACTTCTGTCCCAAGTACCTCTGTAACAGGCTCCCACCATTGTGATGTCCTACCTCACAATAGGCCAAGAGCCCTTAAAGTCAAGGACTATGACCTCAAATCTCTGAAATCCTGAACTAAAAGAAACCCAATCCCTTGTTTATGAAATGTAATTTTGCCACAGAACTACAAAAACTGAATAAAACAGGTAAGACATTTCTCCTCACAAACAGAAATGAAACTTGTCAGGTAAAATCTTGTATAGAATGAAATTTGTTGAAAAAAGTGACTGTTTTTTACATCCATACTACTTATGACTTTAGAAAAATAGGATGATCATCTTAAGACATTGAGTACAACTGACTTTTTCGTAATTCCATAATTTGGGAGTCAGAGGAAGGAGGATTATAGCAGGTTTGATCCTAACCTGGTCTACATAATGAACTCTAGGCCAGCTATGGCTATATAGCCAGACCCTATCTTAAAAATATAAAATAAAATAGACATTAAGCACTTTGCTTGAAAATTATCTTTTTACACCTTTCAATGAAATAGAATTTTCATTCAATAAATGTAGATATTCTACAGCTTGATGGAATTTGCCAAATTGTGCTCTGCCTGTGAAACTCTGCCCTGGCAGAGCCCACATTTTCATAACCTTTGCAGTTGATCCTTACCCATAACCTTCCCAGGAAAGCACAGATTCATTTTCTGCTGCTGTTGTATTTCTCACATCAATACAGTCAAAAACAGGAAATAGCAATATTTTAGAAAACACATTGATATACCATGTTTTATCCCTTCTCAGAAACATTTGTAGACATCACTTTTGTGAGTAAGAAAGAGGCAAAGAAAGCCCGTTTCAGAACATAGGAGATTTCTCTTGACTCTGCTAAGACAAGATGAAGGCTAGAAAAGAAAAAGCAAGTAAAGAGTGGGAGTGATTTGAACCTTGGAATGACTTCTGCTGTCAAGGTTCCAGAAAAGCAAACCCGAGACCATTCATTAAACTTGTGAAAACACTTTTAGTATAATTTGATCTTTATTCTAACTTTTTAGGCTTTTAACAGTCAGATTCAATTACAGTGAATTCTTTAACTCTTCTATGTGGAAGCACCAGGACACAGGGCTATGAGCGATGTAGGATGCATTCAGTTAGTACTTATAGAATTGGTCTAAGCATTGAGGGGTGTCCTGCCCCTGTGAACTGTGAAGGACAAGAAAAGGCCCTTCTTTGAGGAGTTACATAGTAAAAAAAAAAAAAAAATCAATGCACAACAGCCAGGAGAAAACAGAGATTTTTACAAGGGAGCACAGCAGTGGAGACAACTGGGGAACAACCCTCTGAGACAACTGTAGACCAGCCCTGTGAGAAGGCTGTCTGTGAAATGATTCTGAATGGCATTAACTAAGCTAGAATACCACCTACTGAGGGAAAGTAGAGAGGCAATCATCTCTGAAAAGGCCTTAAGGCCACAACGAGTGGCCAAACATAAAAGCCAGAGAAGGAAAGAACGGTTTGAGATAGGGAAGGCAAGGTATGTATGTAATTCCGAACCCCACAGAGGACAGGATCCACTATGGAAAGCAGGATTTCAGGCTGGTCTTTCTTTCCAAACATTTGTTCATGAGGTGCCATGAGGAGGATCGGGTTGTTGAGGAGCAAGAAGGAAATAATAATGTTAGAAAACTTAAGAATAATATGGACCGTTTATCACAGGGTATATCTGAGGTCTGGAAAAGGGTATGTCAGAGATGCAGGTTCAGAATTCATTAACCTTTATGTGATATTAAAAGCTAAGGACTGGTTGGGGACAGACAGGCAAATCATACAGAAGGAAGGAGAGGGTGACAGTCTACCTATGCTAGACAAAGAGAGGTAGAAACCAGTAAAGGAGACAGAAGAGAGGGTGGGAAGGGGTGGTCAGTGGCCAGTGGCCAGTAGCCAGTGGATTTGGGAGAAATGACCAGTGGGCTTAGAACAAAATTAAGTAGACCCCCCCCCCCATTGCAAACACTAGAAAACAAAACAAGACAACTCCAGAAATATTTATCTAAAGAAGTAACTCTCAATAGAAAACTGGGGGTGGGGGTGAGTAGCATGAATCACAGTGATGTTGCTTACCAGGAGTAGCTGTTTGACCACTTAACATCATGGCACTGTCTCCTTCAAGCTTATTATACCCTGCAACTCCCCACCTTACCCAGGCTACTCTGTTTTCCATTTTGCAGTGAGGAACATGTAGTTCTCTTTCAGCGTTTTCTTATTTTCCATCTTTGTTCTAGCCTTGGATGTCTAAAGAAACAAGGCTTGGCATAGTCATCACTAGGCTAACTTTTGATCAACTTCAGAACCCATGGTGCAAGAGTGGGGTTCAGTTCAAGAAATCTTAAATCTCAGTGTGTGAGTGCTTATTGGGAGAAAATTTTCCAAGTGGGGGAATTTCTGCTCCAAAGCCCATGTTTACTCATTTCTCCTTCAATGTACATGTTTGTTCTTGGGAAAACATCCTCCTAAACAGCTCAAAACCAACAAATATAATATGTCCCAGGAGAAGGCACTTGGCCATCACTATGGTTTGGACATGTGGTATCGTTCCCAACCTCTGGCATTGTCTTCTTCCTGCATGTGTGTCTCAATTCTCTATAGCTTTCTCCATGTTCTCAAAACCCACTTAGGCTAAATGACAAATGCTAGTTAAGAACAGAACTGTTTTTGCTTTGTGGTTGTGCTGTAAAGGGTGCTCCTGACCATCCCTAGCTAGACGGTGAAGTTCATCATGAGTGAGTCTCCTGTAACAACAACCTCGTTTCTCCATATTTCATCAACTTTGGAGAAGATACACATTTTTAATTGTACATAATTCACTGTTTGTTCTATTGATTGTCTTTGTCCTTTAACTGGTGACACAGTCGTGTGATGTCGTTGCAGAGGAATGCTAACCTCCCCCAAGACACTGAGCCTCTCAACCATGTTTAAGCGATTGGAAACAATCTTGTCAATATGATTCAGCTACAAAAAATTAACAACACAAGCATTCCCAGGGGTGGCCCCTGCCCTTGCCCATGGCTTGGCCTTTAGGGAGGAATGTGAGAGCTGTACCATTCTCTGGGAAATCAGAGGCAATTGTTCTACCTTCTATCCAAGAAAGAAAAGAGACAAACACATTTATTTCCATCTGCCTGGTCTTTCCTAAAGGCT
Organism: Apodemus sylvaticus; assembly: GCF_947179515.1. Classification (NCBI taxonomy): domain Eukaryota; kingdom Metazoa; phylum Chordata; class Mammalia; order Rodentia; family Muridae; genus Apodemus; species Apodemus sylvaticus. The sequence continues at coordinate 131,444,270 of NC_067476.1, read as the reverse complement.
CCCTTAGGAAAAGGAGGGCTGAGTTGGGTTGCCTCTTTCACTTCATTTCAACAACAGATTGCCACATGCAGAGGGAGAGAGAAAGAGAGAGAGATGGGTGGCCAGTGACCAGGTGTCAACCAGTGCAGTCTGAAAAGGCACAGCCCTGCTTCCTCCACTGCCTTCTGATTGCCTGGGAAGTTGCTGGCATCTGGTTTTTCTACCTTCTGCTACCTCTTCACCTACCCAACATATTTCCTTCCCACCTACTTCCTCACCACCAGGTTGCCTCTGATCCTGCCCACATCTGCCTTTCTGCTCACTCGTAGCCCTCTTGGTGCGATCGTGTAGCTTCTCTCTAACATCTTTCTGTGTCCCCAAGTGGCATGCCAGCTTTGATCTTTCTTCACATATGTTATTAAAAAAAAGTATACTTGAACCATGCTCACCTTTTTAAATTACTTATTTACTAAAGGGACTCTAGCCGGCTCAAGCATGGCAAATATGGCCCTGGTAGACCTTGCCCCTCTCCCCTCTTCTCTATTCTTTGCTACAATTGTTAGATTACAAGGGCACCAACATCTGTTGCCTTATCCAGCCACTTCATTCTCCTGAGGCTGACTACCAAGATCTAGCAGTAAAAAGTTTGAAGTCCAGCAATCAAAAGCCCAATTTTGTCTACCTTAAGTAACATGCCCAATTGAAATTAAACATCTCATTCTAACACAGGTTTCCTCCTTTACCTTTATGAACTGCCATTTTCCTATGAACCCTATCTCCTCTCTATCCTGAGGCAGTCCTTTGTCCTCCGCTCTTTCTCCCCACACTCTATATCCTGTCTTTATCTCATTCCCTGTCCTTTGTTCCTCTGAGGGAAATACATTTTCTTTGTTCTGAGAACTTGGTCTTGGGGTATCATGAGCTGGTACAGTTCTCTTACATTTATTGTTTTATTTAGATTGGTTACGCTCTAAAAATGTGGCAATGCATGTTGGGCTTCGCGACAACAAAGCTAGCTCTTTTTTCTTCTTAAGCAAAGAAACACCTGATATACAGACTGCTGGCCACCCTGAGATATTCAACCCCCTATGTGATACCATCTTCCTTGGCCATGTGGTCCTTACCAGAGGTTAAACATATGATACTACCTGTTTTGGATAATTTAATGTCAACTTGACACAAACTAATGTAATCTGAGGAACAGGGGCCTCAGTTAAGAATATAACTCCATAAGATCAGGTCTGTGAGGCATTTTCTTAATTAGTGGTTGACTTGGAACATCCCAGCCCATGTGGGTGGTATCATCCCTGTGCTGGTAGTAGTCCTGGGTTTTATAAGAAAGCAGCCTGAGAAAATCATGAGGAGCAAGTCAGTAAATAGCAGCCTTCCATAGCTTCTGCATCAGCTCCTGCTCCAAGTTCCTGTCCGATTTGAACTCCTGTCCTGACTTCCTTTGATGATGAATAGAGATGTGACAGTGTAAGCCAATTAAATCGTTTCCTTCCCAAATGGCTTTGGTCATGGTGTTCCATCACAGCAGTAGAAACCCATACTGCCCAATCTTGGTATTTTGGCCTCCAAGGTTGTGAGCCAAATAAGCCTCTTTTCTTTATAATATACTCAGCCTTAGATATTTTATTCTTGTGGTATAAACCAGACTAAGATGGGTACTTACTTGCTAGGAAAATGAGGTAGCAAATGGATGTTATGGCCAATGAGGCACAACCATTTCTTTTCTCACTACTGAGCCAGTATCTGTGTGCACATGCACATCTTCTGAAAATTCCCATTACAAAACCCAATGCTCTGAGCTTTAAAACAGCTCCTCTCCTTAGGAATGGCCCACAACACTGAGAGCATAAACTTGAGCAATCTATCTCTTAAGTCCTAGCACTTCTATTCTCTCTCTACAATCAGCTGTGTTGCTCCACATCCCTTGCTGCCACCACCTCTAGATCAAGCATCTTCCAACTCTCATTGCATTGTGATAAACATATAGTACTTTATTCCACCTGGTGATTATAGTCTGGCTTCTTTGATCTGGCACTGGGATAGTCCACTTTCTATCTCTGCTATCTGTTGCAGGAAATATTTAAAAAGGCATGTTCCTGCATGAGAGCCAGCAATTAACGGGCCACAGGGCTCCTGCCAGGTGATCTCCGCTAGCCATCTCTCCAGTGAGGAGGGGGGTTCCCTAGAGTTCCTCTCTGTACCACACAGCGCCCATGCACCCCACAGTCAGCCATCTCAACACCTAATTATCCAGTAGTATCATGACTGTTAAAGCTTGATTAACTAATCAGATTTATGTATCAATAATAACACAATTTACAAGATGCCAATACAATAATTTCAGAGCCAATTGATAATGATAAAAGCCTTATCCCAATATTTCTAACCCTGTGAAATCATACCTACTTGTGGCTGGAAAATGCCATGCAGGTACACGTCAGCAGTCATCTCAGATCCTCCTCCTCCTCCTCCTCCTCCTCCTCCTCCTCCTCCTCCTCCTCCTCCTCCTCCTCCTCCTCCTCCCTGAGACTCCCTGTCTCTGCCACTCTTAGCTCTGCCTCCCACTTCCCTGTCCAATCACAGCCTTCTCGCTGCCCTAATGTGATTGGACAGGGAAAATCCTGCAAAAGCTATCACTTGCCCTCTTAATTGAGGTTAATTGGTCTCTAAAGGCCACACTCACAGGTTCCTCCTGTGACAGGCAAATGCCCTGCTCCCATTTTGCCCAATACTTTACACACAGGATCTCCCACTCCTGGTAAGCCCTTCCTTTCTCTGAACTTCTACATCCTTATCTCTTCCTAACTTCTCTCAAGCCTTCAAATTTTAATCAAAAGAACATAGAACTTCCAATTAGCTACTTTTATAAGTGATTCTCAGTCTTATACTATAAACAATTGTTTTATATATTGTTTGTTAATATTGGTAATTAAGTCTTATGCATGCAGGCTAACACTGTACCATTGTGCTATATTGTGTGAACTCAAACTCCAGCCTTTTTATTTTTTGCCTGGAGAAAAGGGTTTGCTAAATTACCCAGGCTGGCCTTGAAGTTACTTTACAGCCTTAGAAGACCTTGAATTTGCAGTTCTCTGCTCTCTGCCTTCCTAGTAGCTAGTGTTACAGATCCATGCCAGTGGGCATATTTCAAATAGTACTTTATTTTTTAGAAATCATAAAATTTATTCTTTACAACTCTGTGACGTATGCATACTGTGCTCATTTCAGAGCTAAGTGTGTTGTTTGATGTCATGAGTCTATGAGCAAAGTTGCAAAGGATGGTTGAATCACCAGCATGAGGTGCAACAGGAAAAATCCACTTTCCCAGGAGTCCACTCACCATGAGAGATGATGTGTCACTCATCCCCTGTCCTCCGTGGGCTTACGTCTTCCCCTGCTCCCACCAAAAGCCACACAAATAGTGAGCATTTAATGGGGAACGTGCTGACAACTTCCCACCAAGAGTTCTTTGAAATGTCTCCAGTTTCTGCACTCTCTGGGGGACAGTCACTGACCTCATTCCATTCTGAATTCTCTTCAGGCTTAAAAGAGTTGGCAGCTTGTTTGATATGATGCGGATCCTGGAACCTTTTTAAAACTTCCTCAAGATGCTGGGATAGATTTCATAGCTTCTGAGACTCTATCTTCCAGATGAGAACAGAAGGCCTTGAACTCTGTCCCAGCTGGGTTCGACACTTGGCTTCCAGAGTTAAAACAAGTATACAGTCCTGCAGGACTTGTCTGGGTCCACACATGGAATGAGGAATTGACAGCTGATTGGAGGCTCCTTATGAGATACATTGAGTCTTGAAACATGGGCGAGGGGAGTCTTAGCTCTAAGCTTAACTGCATAGTTAAAGAAACAGAGACACATAAAGGGCCAATGACTCATTCAATGTCCATAGCAATGGAAGGACAGAACCCAGGACGGATTTCCAGAAACTCTACTTCCCACTCAGCTCCAGTAACAGGCTCCCACTCACACAACTGGACCTGCTGGGGTTGTATTTTTCGCTGTACCAATAAAGATATCATTGCTTTGGCAATGTTAGAGCAACATTTGTTATGGCTGCTGGTAAAATGTGTCTTTTTTCTCTCCTGGACTATTCCCAGTATCCCACAAACCTCCTGTCTGCCTTTCTTTTCTTTTCTGTCTGGCGAAATTCCCACCCTAGCCTTATACTCCCCATCAGATGCTATCCCATTTTCTCACTAACAACAACAATAAAAACCCAAACCCCAAAACAACAACAAAAACAAAACCTCATTTTCTCATGAGCATGCTCAAAGCTGTGTGCCAGCCCTAAGCCCATATGCCTCTGCCACCTCTGGATTTATGTTCACATTTTTGACACTTGAGATAAAACAGCGAGCACACATAAATAATATTCACGCGGGGAAGTTCATTTCTGGGATCTATCTCTGTTTCTTCACCTCTAAGTAGTGCTGGGTGCTCTGAGCCATGTCCTGCTCCTTAAGCATCTCTGATGTTATACTTCTAGCTTCTCGTGTCCCCTTGTCAGTGTGCTTTGATAGTTTTCCCTGTTCCCTCAATAGCTGGGGTTCTCTGTTCAAGGACACTAACTTTCCAGGCAATACCTCCTAACCTTGAAAATGGTCTGTGCATCAATAGCTCCTGCACCTCTATCTCTATCTGGTCCTTCCCTTGAACTCAAATTTCTATGGCTACCAGCTGTCCAGAATCCCCACTGATGTGTTGTAGGCATGGAGGGCCTCCTGCCTGTTCCTCCTCCTCCACCTTTTCTCTTTTTATTGCCATTGCCACCTCTTCCTCCAGTAAGTCACCCTGGGAGTCTGGGTATCACCCAATTCTCTTCTCACTCCTTGCACTCAATAGACAGATGAGCATGTGTACACATCCCAATCTGGTCTTACGTTTGCCTCCATGGGTCCTTTACCATATCCTCTGTGGCTTGTGCCAATGGAATCCTAGCTCATCCCTCTTGCAAACCATACCTTATACTCTGGCATTCATGTCCACAAGGAAGTCATCTCTGTCCCAGAAAGATGAGGTTGCTGACATGAGGATCTTGAGCTCAACATCCTCTGAGGCCTATGTCTCACCCCAAGCTGTGTATGACTTGGAGGCCCTGCCCCTCTGAGCTCAGCATTCTCTCTTCACATCCCACCCAGTTGCTCTGGCTGCAGGGTCCTCACAGTTTCCTAGATACACTGCAGGCCATGGTTACCTCAGCAAAGCTTCTTCTGGCTGCTTTACACAAAATGGTAACTTCCAAGACCACCCTCCCAGTCCCCAAACATTCTACTGTGCTTCTTTTTCTTCATAGCCTTTGTCCCTATCCAATTAGACAAGGCATTCTACCTATTTATGACTTATTGACTTATTGACCATATCCCTGATGACTCAGCTTCAGCCACAATATGAAATTTGTATGTCAGTCTGTGCTATACTCCTGGCACCTGGCAGGGCACCTGATTGTGACAAAGTAATTTGATGTAACAGAGAAGGCAGAAAGATAGCAGAGACGTTAGTCTCCATCTCTCAAGCTAAGCACCTTTAACTCATTCTTTCTAAACATTCTTCCAATTTTGTTTTTACTCTTCTAGACTTTTTCCATACATGCTTTACAATGCCTGCCCAGTCTACAACCCCTAAGCTATGTGTGGCCACATGGAGCTGAGGAAAGCTATGAAAGTAGCCAGGTACAAAAGTGTAAAGTTAAATAGGACATAAGACATGTACAATTCTTGAGCACCAACTTGGTAAATGATAATATGTCACAGTGTCAAAAGGGTTTGCACACCTGGGTAAAGACAAGAGTACTTCTCACATCTTTTTATTATGTATTATAATAATATATATTAATGCTATTTAATATTTTGTAGTTGTATGATAGTCTACTACATTGATCTTCAAAAATTAAATTTGACATTTCTTTTGCCATTATAAATAATACAAACCTCTTTATACAGCTAACATATGCTCTTAGTAGAAATTTCACAAAATGAAAATGTTCAATGTTCTGTATTTGTGTGAAAATTGAACTGTGAAATAGACACACTTCCACTTTCTGTTGCTTCCTAGAACTATGTGACATCATAAAAACCAATGTACTGTAGGGTCATGTGTGGATTTTAAAAGATCAGCATGGAGTCTGTTTTCTTTAATGTGATTCAAGATAGGAACATGGACTCACCATCCAAAAATCATTCCTGTATCACAAATAGAAGTGAGAGAGGTGGGGTTTGGAGGTGAGACCAGCATTTTCTCTCCAGCAACTGTGCAGGCGGGTACTGCCAGGAGTGCAGGGAACACAGGAGGTGGTAACTGTGCAGGCAGGTACCACCAGGAGCTCAGGGAACACAGGAGTGGCAGAGCAGCTGGGACAGGGTCCTTCCTGGTTCCACCTGCACCCAGGAACTGGGCTGAGCCACAGAACTCTGTTCCATGGAAGAGTTGGTCATCCAGGGGTGCTGAGACAGTCTTGCAGGCCCACAGGCAGGATAAGTGCCAGCCAGAGACAGCAGGACCAACTAACACCAGAGATAACCAGATAGCAAAAGGCAAATACAGGAATGTTACCAACCGAAACCAAGGCAACATGGCACCATCCAAAGCCAGTTCTTCCACAATAGCAAGTCCTGGATACCCCAACACACCAGAAAAAAAAACAAGATTTGGATTTAAAATCACAGCTCATGATGCTGATAGAGAGCTTCAAGAAGGACATAAATAACACTTTTAAAGAAATACAGAAGTATGTAAGCGACATATTGTCACTTACCAAGTTAATGCTCAAGAATTGTACGTGTCTTATGTCCTAATTAACTTTACACCTTTGTACCTGGCTACTTTCATAGCTTTCCTCAGCTCCATGTGGCCACACAGGTAAACAGGTAGAAGCCCTTAAAGAATTACAGGAAAACCCAACCACACAGGTGAAGGAATTGAAAAAAACATCCAGGATCTAAAAATAGAGGTAGAAACAATAAAGAAATCACAAAGGGGAAACAATTCTGGACATAGAAAGCCTAGGAAAGAAGTCAGAAGTCTTAGATGCAAGCATCAACAACAGAATACAAGAGATAGAAGACAGAATCTCAGATGCAGAAGATACCATAGAAAGCATTGACACAGTCAAAAAAATGCAAAGTGCAAAAAGATCCTAACCCAAAACACCCAGGAAATCCAGGACAAAATAAGAAGACCAAACCTAACAATTATTGTTATAGAAGAGAGTGAAGATTTTCAGTTTAAAGGGCCAGTAAATGTCTTCAACAAAATTATAGACGAAATCTTCCCTAACCCAAAGAAAGAGATATCCATGAACATACAAGAAGCATACAGAACTCCAAATAGGCTGGACAAGTAAAAATTCCTCCTATCACATAATAATTAAAACACTAAATGCATTAAACAAAGAAAGAATATTAAAAGCATTAAGGAGAAAAGGTCAAGTAACATATCAGACCTATCAGAATTACACCAGACTTAGCATCAGAGACTATGAAAGCCAGAAGATCCTGGGAAGATGTCATACAGACCCTAAGGGAACACAAATGCCAACCCAGGCTACTATACCCAGCAAAACTCTCAATTACCATAGATGGAGAAACCAAGGTATTCCATGACAAAAACAAGTTATACAATATCTTTCCACAAATCCAGCCCTTCAAAGGATAATGAATGGAAAACACCAACAAAAAGAGGGAAACTACACACTGGAAAAAGCAAGAAATTTATCTTCTTTTAACAAACCAAAAAGAAGCGAGACACACAAACATAACTCCACCTCTAATAACAAAAAAAGGGAAGCAACAATCCCTTCTCCTTAATAACTCTTAATATCAATGGACTCAATTCTCCAATAAAAACACAGACTAATAGAGTGGACACATAAACAGGACCCAACATTTTGCTGCATACAGGAAACTCACCTCAGGCACAAAGACAGACACTACCTCAGAGTAAAAGGCTGGGAAACAATTTTTCAAGCAAATGGTCCCAAGAAACAAGCTGATGTAGCCATTCTAATATCAAATAAAATCGACTTTCAATCTAAAGTAATCAAAAAAGATAAGGAAGGACACTTCATATTCATCAAAGGAAAAATCTACCAAGATGAACTCTCAATTCTAAACATCTATGCTCCAAAGACAAGGGTTCCCACATTCATAAAAGAAGCTTTACTAAAGCTCAAAGCACATATTGTGCCCCACACAATAATAGTGGGAGATACCCCACTCTCACTAGGGAAATACAAACTAAACAGAGAAACACTGAAAACAGAAGTTATGAACCAAATGGGTTTAATATATATCTATAGAATATTTTTATACCAAAACAAAAGAATATACCTTCTTCTCAGCACCGCATGGTACCTTCTCCAAAATTGACCATTTACTTGGTCACATAATAGACCTCATCAGATATAAGAAGATTGAAAGTATTCCATGCACCCTATCAGATCATCATAGAAAAAGGCTGGTCTTCAATAACAACAAAAACAACAGAAAACCAACATACACATGGAAACTGAACAGCATTCTACTCAATGATAACTTGGTTAAGGATGAAATAAAGAAAGAAATTAAAGACATTTTAGAATTTAATGAAAACAAAGAAACAAAATACCCAAATTTATGGGACACAATGAAAGCCGTGCTAAGAGGGAAACTCATAGCTCTGAGTGCCCCCAGAAAGAAACTGGAAAGAACATACAATAACAGCTTAACAGCACAACTTAAGGCTCTAGGACAAAAAGAAGCAAATACACCCAAGAGAAATAGATGGCAAGAAATAATCAAACTCGGGAATGAATCAACCAAGTAGAAACAAAAAGAACTATACAAAAATGAACCAAACCTGGAGCTGGTTCTTTGAAGAAACCAACAAGATAGATAAACACTTAGCCAAACTAACCACAGGGCACAGAGACAGTATCCAAATCAGCAAAATCAGAAATAAAAAGGGAGATGTAAGAACAGATATTGAGGAAATCCAAAAAATCATCAGGTCCTACTACAAAAGCTTATACTCAACAAAACTGGAAAATCTAGATGAAATGGACAACTTTCTAGACAGATACCAGACACCTAAATCAGTATCAGATAAATGATCTAAACATAACCCCATAACCCCTAAAAAATAGAAGCAGTCATTAATAGTCCCCCCAAACAAACAAACAAACAAAAAAGCCTAGAACCAGATGGGTTCAATGCAGAGTTCTATCAGACCTTCAAAGAAGACCTAATACCAATACTCTTCAAACTATTCCACAAAATAGAAACAGAAGGAGCACTACCCAATTCATTCTAAGAAGCCACAATTACTCTGATACCTAAACTACACAAAGACCAAACAAAGAAAGAGAACATTAGACCAATTTCCCTTATGAATATTGATGCAAAAATATTCAATAAAATTCTTGCCAACTGAATCCAAGAACACATCAAAATGATCATCCACCATGATCAAGTAGGCTTCATCCCAGGGATTCAGGGATGGTTCAATATATGGAAATCCATCAATGTAATCCACTATATAAACAAACTCAAAGAAAAAAAACATGTGATCATTTCATTAGATGCTGAGAAAGCATTTGACAAAATCCAACACCTCTTCATGATAAAAGTCTTGTAGAGATCAGGAATTAAAGGCCCATAACTAAACATAGTAAATGCAATATACAGCAAACCAGTAGCCAACATCAAACTAAATGGAGAGAAACTTGAAGGAATCCCACTGAAATCGGGGACTAGACAAGCCTGTCCACTCTCTCCCTACCTGTTCAATATAGTACTCAAGTCCTAGCCAGAGCCATTAGACAACACAAAAAGATCAAATGGATACAAATTGGAAAGAAAGAAGTCAAAGTATCACTGTTTGCAGATGATATGATAATATACTTTAATGACCCAAAAAATTCTACCAGAGAATTTCTAAACCTGATAAACAACTTCAGCAAAGAGGCTGGATATAAAATTAACTCAAACAAATCAGTAGCCTTCCTATAGTCAAAGGATAAAGAGGCTGAGAAAGAAATTAAGGAAATGGCACCCTTCACAATAGTCACAAATAATATAAAGTATCTTGGTGTGACTCTAACCACACAAGTGAAAAATCTGTATGACAAGAATTCAATTCTCTGAAGAAAGAATTCGAAGAAGAACTCAGATGGAAAGATCTCCCATGCTCATGGATTGACAGGGTTAATATAGTAAAAATAGCCATCATGCCTAAAGCAATCTACAGATTCAATGCAATCCCCATCAAAATTCCAACTCAATTCTTCATAGAATTGGATAGAGCAATTTCCAAATTTATCTGGAATAACAAAGAAAAAAAAACAGGATATCGAAAGCTGTTCTCAACAATAAAAGAACTGCTGGCAGAATCACCATCCCTGATCTCAAGCTATACTACTGCAGAGCAATGGTGATTTAAAAAAAAAACTGTATGGTATTGGTACAAGGACAAGCAGGTAGATCAATGGAATAGAATTGAATACCCAGAAATGAACCCACATACCTACTTTCACTTGATCTTTGACAAAGATGCTAAAAACCATCCAGTGGAAAAAAAGACTGCATTTTCAACAAATGGTGCTGGGTCAACTGGCAGTCAACCTGTAGAAGGATACAAATTGATCCATTCTTATCTCCCTGTACAAAGCTCAAGTCCAAGTGGCTCAAGGACCTCCACATAAAACCTGATACACTCAATCTAATAGAAAAGAAAGTGAGAAGAACCTTGAGCACATGGCCACAGGGGAACATTTCCTGAATAGAACACCAATAGCTTATGCTCTAAGATCAAGGAATGACAAATGGGACCTCATAAAATTTCCAAGCTTCTGTAAGGCAATGCAGAATAGGACAATAGGACAAAACAGCAACCATCAGATTGAGAAAAGATCTTTACCAATCCTATATCCCAATAGAGGGCTAATATCCAATAAATACAAAGAACTCAAGAAGTTAGACTCCAGAGAACCAAACAACCCTATTAAAAATGGGGTACAGAGCTGAACAAATAATTCTCAACTCAGGAATACTGGATGGCTACGAAACACCTAAAGAAATGTTCAACATCCTTAATCATCAGGGAAATGCAAATCAGATCAACCCTGAGATTTCACCTCACACCAGTCAGAATAACCAAGATCAAAAACTCAGGGGACAACAAATGCTGGAGAAGATGTGGAGAAAGAATAACACTCCTCCATTGCTGGTTGTATTGCAAACTGGTACAACCACTCTGGAAATCAGTTTGGCAGTTCCTCAGAAATTTGGACATAGCACTCCCTGAGGACCCAGCTATACCATTCCTGGCCATATACCCAGAAGATGCTCCAACATGTAGTAAGAACACATTCTCTACTATGTTCATAGCAGCCTTATTTATAATAGCCAGAAGCTGCAAAGAACCCAGATGTCCCTCAACAGAGGAATGGATACAGAAAATGTGGTAGATTTACACAATGGAGTACTACTCAGCTATTAAAAACAATGAATTCATGAAATTCTTAGGCAAATGGATGGAGCTAGAAAATATCATCCTGAGTGAGGTAACCTAATCACAAAAGAACACACATGGTGTGTACTTGCTGATTAGGAATATTAGCCCAAATGCTTGGAATACCCAAGATACAACTAACAGATCACATGAAGCTCAAGAAGAAGGAAGACCAAAGTGTGGATACTTTGATCCTTCTTGGAAGGTGGATCAAAATACCCATGGCTCACAGCCAACCAATAGATTGAGCATAGAGTCCCCAATGGAGCAGCTAGGGAAAGGACCCAAAGAGCTGAAGAGGTTTGCAGCCCCACAGAAAGAACAATAATATGTACCAACCAGTACCCCCAGTGCTCCCAGGGACTAAACCACCAACCAAAGAATACACATGGAGGGATCCATGGCTCCAGCTACATATGTAGCAGAAGATGGACATTTCAGACATCCATGAGAGGAGAGGCCATTGGTCCTATGAAGGCTTGATGCCCCAGAGTAGGGGAATGCCAGTCAGGAAAGTAGGGGGGACTCATAAGGAGGGGCAGCAGGGATGTGATGGGGGTTTTTGGAGGGGTAAGGAGAAAAGGGGATACCTTTTGATATGTAAATAAAGCAAATATCTAATAAAAATTATAAAAAGAAAATACATCTTAAAATCAAATTTATGTACAATGAAGTTCACATATATAACAAAAGAAATGAGAAAGGTTTTCTGATATTCTTCTAAGGACGCAGTCAGAAGGGATAGGTCTTAGGGTCCTGTTACTTACTGGACTATAGGGAAAAGTTGAATGGCATGTCTGCATCTCTAATGACCTTTATTTTAAAGGATTAGGTTAGAGTCAGGAACTAGAGAACCGAAGTTCCCTTCCATCTCTGAGAAGCAGCAAGTCTGTAGAAATGTCAGGTTTCCTAAACACCCCATTTTGCTTTTTATAAAGCTAAGCACACACCAGCCCAACAATTCTATTATGTGCCTCCTCAAGAAAAAGGAAAGCACATGTCGGTAAGAAATTTTAGGCAAAGAATCTTCCTACCAGCATGATTGATAATGGCCCCAAAGATCAAGTCAACCAAATGCCTATCAATGGTGTATTCATGGAATCCCATGTAACCACTGAGGTACTGGTAGACATAGTCATAAGCATAAATAGGTACACATGCAAATGTCCTGAGGGTCAAACTAGATAATTAGTCTCCAAAAAAGAATTACATTTACTTGGGAACAGAATAGCATTGCAATGAGGAAATACATGCCTTACTAAACTATGAGAACATTTGAGGAGGTTGGGGTAAGGTGAAGTTTTTAAAACCCAAAGCTAGGAAAGTTTTACATGCTATTCTGAAGCAATACTTCATGGTCTAACAACACAATAACTATAACACAAGATCTAATAGCAGAAGAGGCCAATCTGAAGCTGACAGACAAGTACTGGGCAGATGTCCCTGAAGAAGGGTTTGGTCCCTTGCTTGTTTTCAGTTAAGGCTGAAGTGCTCTTTGAGTAAGCTGGGGTTCTCAGAGGTTTTTTTATGGTAATTATCATCATCAGGCAGCACTGAATGCTAACATCCTTCTCAGCCCCCTTGCTTTATTTATTTTTGTTTTTGGAAGACTTGACAGAAGCAATTTAGTTTGATTCTGACAACTATCACATACGCAAAAGAAGCCTAGAAACACTCTCATGTATATGAAGCTGTATAACTGACAAGATTGATCTGTTGGTGCTAGAAGTCCCAGTGTGCTTGCCCTGGATGAGGCAGGAAACTTGATTTGGAAAAGACTCAGAGAACTGTCTGGAATGATATAAACATTCCCCATCTTGTTCTAAGTGCTGATTGTTCAGAGGTGTACCACTGATGAAACTCAATGTCTCAAACTCTCGTTTTGCATATAATGTCCCTGTTTCTGCTTTAAGCTTCTTCTGAACAAGCTCACCATCCTGCTTGAAAATGTCTAGGTGAAAATAAACATCACTTTGGGGGCTAAAGAACAAAACTGAATGCTTCCGAGGCTCCCATTAAAATCCTACAAGAAGAAACACAACTTCCAATCCTAGCATAGATGTTCAGGGCAGCTGCACCAAAATGTGTCCTTGATTGTTGGCTCAAAGATGTCCTGAAGCCGCCAATGTGCTTTATCTCAATTTTACAAGAGCTAAGTGCTGGAAACCACAGCCAAGAACAACCCTTTCAGAGTAGAGAAATGTATTTTCCAACTGACAGAGGGATGAAAGCTTACAATCTTTGCGGGGAAGTCTGCACAGCTGTGCAATTATCTGGGTAATCCCCCCCCCCCTAAGAAGGAGATATGGAGGCCAAAGATAGAAATGTTAAACAAGCAAATACCAATTGGAGTAATTCCGGGAGTATGAAAAGTCCATAGAGTGTCTGTGTGCTGCCCTCTGGGAACAGAAGGGCCACCAGGCATTGGTGCATGAACTGAAAAGCGTACCTGTATCGTCACGGCCAGTTCCATCAGGATCTGCCTATAGGCCATTGGTTTGTAGCATCTCAGTTCACCTCTCCAACTGTGGCATGTGGTTTGTGTTTTTTAAATAGGTAATCCCCCCCCCCCCAATTTTGAGTCTCATTCACTTGGCGGCATGTTTGTGTATCTGTGAAGGGCCAGAGGTTTATACAAGGGATCTTCATCAATCACTTATCACCTGCTTTAGAAAGAGTCTCTCTGTGAGCTTGTAGGTAATTGATTGATCAGACTTTCTGACCAGTGAGACCTAGGGACCCTTTTGTCCATCCCCAGAGCCATGGGATTAGAGGCAAATGCTACCCTGCCTAGAATTTTTACATGAATGCCATGAATCTGAACTCAGCTCCTCGTGTTTATACAAAAACACTTATATCAATCAAGCTATCTCTCCAGTTCAAAGATACATTAATTCACCTAGTCCACCAGACATCAGAGCTTAGCCTGGCTTATCTTAAACACGACAGAGCACTGACCTTTTCCTCAAGCTGGATGGAATCATTAACACAAAGCCTATTTTATAATAAATCATTGAGGAGCTCATAAAATTTATCGAATGTTTGTATCCAAAAATGTTGTCAATGTAGTGCATTCTAAGTCATTAGACCACTGACTTTCATACCACTGTCACTGGCTACCACTGCCTACCATCTCAGGAGAAATATGGCAGGGCAGGTCACTAGTTGAGGAGAAGGCACACACTTAAAATTCCTAGAACCAAGTCTAACAAGTGCATTTTTGCTTCAGTATCATCACAAAAGGAAAATATCAAGCCCTAGTGGGATCAGACAGTCAAAAAGAAGTCTTCATCCACAAAAGTAGAACATATAAAATGCTGCCACATGATAATAGTGCTTTTTAGTTTTCTTCTCTGCCAACTTATCATAAAAAGTCCCATCACATGACTTTTATTAGGAGCAAAGTTCTCCCCAGTACCTGTGACTTTCTTAATCATCTGTTACTAGAAATAGACACAGGATACATTGGTAGGAAAAAAATAGATTGGACATTTTGAAATAGAAGGTTGTTTTTTAAAAACCCCACTCAGAGAGGTAAGTCTAGCTGATCACTAATTTAGCAGGGACTTGGGGGAAAAGATAGAAGGCAACACCAGATTTCCAGATCCTCTTCCTTCGATGACATACTGCTATCACATCACTTTCATTACTAAAAGCACTAATGTCATCACAGAGTACCAGCCCTTAAAATGATCCCTTCCTATCAAACTGGCATTTCCTTCAAATATATATATCAAAATTCACCCTTGTGCTCCATCTAGGGAGAACAGAAAGTCACCACAGACTCATTGAGAGAACTCTGTTTTACGGCTCCTAAGAAAATGGAAGGTAACAAAGCAGACTTCAGAACTCCAGATCAGCTGTAGGTTGTACTCCCAAGTACAAACGTTTCTCATGTTTGCCACATTTTCCTGTGACCCACCATAGATTGGCAACTCAGAAACCACAAATCAAGTCAGAGATGACCCACTATCTCCCTCGATCAGAAGACTCTCATAAAGGTAAAGTCAAATACATCTAGATAGCCTTGGCATTGGAAAGTTGGCAAAAAACTCAAAGATGTCAAATGTCAGTGAACATGGCTAATTAAATTAAATGTAGGGTAGTGGTCCAGATTTCTATGCCAGCATTTCAGAAGCCTAGGCAGGAAGATTCTAAATTCCAAGCCAACCTATACTATATACAGTGAGACATTATATCAAAATAAATTATTGTAAGTGCTAACAAATTCAGATGACAATTGACAAAGTGAGAAAGTTAATTGTCACAAGAATCCTTCTTTTTTTTTTTAACTTGAAAGTACATGTAGATTTTAAAAGTAAAACACACACTGCTTAAGTGGAAGATAAATATGATTTACAGGAAAAGAAATACAAATGGCTTATTTAAATACTGAAAGTGACTTTGTCTCACTCATGGTCAAAGGAATGCAAGCAATGCCCATTCTGAAAGCCTACTTCCTGTCACCCAGCCTGGCAGTCTAACAGCTGAATAGCTGAAGAAGGGGTTCCGACATGGTGACTACATAGGGAGTTTGGCAGGTACTGTGAAAAACTTAACAGCCAGTGCTTTCAACTACTGATATTTCCATAATGCTCTGATCATCCTACAGCATGCTTGGTCTTGCAGGACACATTAGGAGAAATTTTTGCCTCTGGGGTGGGAGAAGAATCTAGAACGGCTCTTATTTCCCAATCACTTGCATCATCCAAAGCGTTGTAAAACACAAAGCAATTTGCTAAATCTGATTGATCCTCACTGTTATCCTATATGCCCTTTTCTCAATCTCACTTTCACTCTCTCTCTCTCTCCCTCTCTCCCTCTTTCCTCTCCATCCCTCCTTCTCTCTCTCCCTCCCTCTCTCTTTCCCTTGTTTCTTTGGGGAAAGAGTGTCTCCTATAACTTAGGCTGGTGTCAAATTTACAATTTAGACAAGAAAGACCTGAAACTTCTGGTTCTCCTGCCTCTACCTCCAAAGTGCTAGAATTATGGGCATATTATGGGCATGTCGTATGTGGTGCTGGGGAGGGAACACAGAGCGTCATGTATGCAGGATGGAGCACACTCCCAACTGAACTTAGCCCCAGCCAGACCATTTTCATTCAGATTTGTTTGGTAGTAAGACCTACTGTGATGAAAACTCCCAGCCACCGATAAGTGTTCAATGAGTGATGGGTAGTGCTTTTGACTTATAGTGTTTCATGTTATGGATTGTGTTTCAAATTTCTCTATGTGAGTGGCTTGTTCTCCTAAGTTATGAGCAACGTTAGTCCTGTATACTCTCCTTTATCCTAGAATAATGTGTGACATTCCTTTTTCATGGTAGACACTACTTTGGTTCTCAATAACCGCCACTGAGACAGAATGAACACAGTATTCTATTATTTTTTTTCTCTCTATTGCAGGGTAAATAACTTTGCCAGCACTATTGAGCACAAGTATAAAGAGACATGAACCAGAGATCTGGCCTCACAGACCTGAAGGTGCGGAACCTGAGTTGTGGACTCAGCTGTTGCTAGAAACCCTTAATCTTTCCTGTGAGATTATTACAATGATGGAAAATGCACTTCACTCCTGGCCTTGACCATGTCACTTAATTCAGTCAATGAGCAAGCACGATGTAATCAGAGAGCCTTCACAACCCGGTATGCAGGGGATGATGTCATTCAGCTGAATGAGGGGCTCAGAAGAAGACTAGCCAGCCAGCTGCAACAGAACAGAAAGAAAAAGAAGTAGGTTGTGGTAACCCACTAAAGATTGGGCTGACTTGTTAGGAGTAGTGGCTCAGAAACCAATAGGTGTGCTTTTGCATGTAGGATGACTGGGAGTTAGGAACCCTAGCTGCTGGCAGGTCTACTTGTTATCTTTGCCAACTTAGGGCTTGGATACTGTTCCCCCAATGCAGGGACATGCTGAGACAGACCTCTAGACATTCTTGCTCGTACTACAAGCATCTTCAGGTTTGTGAGGCCAGAGCAGTCAGATGCTTCCCTTGGCTTCTCTAGTGCCTCCCACTTACCTCAGGAGTCAAAAAGTGTAACCCTCTAAAGAAAAAGCAGATAGAATAGAAGGTTGGTATTAAAAGCAAGCTTTTATCACCAAGTCTCCATGCCCTATGACTCATTCAAGAATGGTTCCCCTCACATTCCTGAGATGCCCCTGTTCTGGAACAGAATGGACGTGTTCTTGTGAATTTTCTTATCAGAAGTTTGTGTAATCAGCCATTTCTCTACACTTGGAAACACACACATCACCTCTTGCCCTTTAGAACTTCCAACCCACTTACCATTTCCCTTTACTTCCAGTCTTCACGTCATGGTTTGTGGGTACCCACAGGAAACCCACCCTCTTCGAATATGACTTTCACTTCATCCTGTACAGTCACCCTGCTGAGCTGTGTCATAGGAACAAGAATCACAAACATACTTGCCAGAGCACGGGACCTTCTCCCTAGTCGCCATCTCCGATTCATTCCTCATCTCCTCCTAATCACTGTGCTTTGTACACATGGCAATGTAGGAGACCTCAGGCCTGTTCACACATTCTCATAGCAGATGTACACACAGAAAACTGGATGTAAGATGTGTGTGTACTCTGAGATCTTGGAGAGGAAGGCTGGCCATCCATTACTGACTGTATTTTCCTCTACTGTCACAACATTTTTGCAACTTTCATTTCTCTCTGCTAACTCATCAGTCCCCCAAGTTAATGTTCTATCCAGGATGTTCAATGCTTTCCTGCCTCTGGGAAGCCAATGTGGATTAGTTCCTTGAACCAGACCAGCCCTAGGAGGGAAGTGTGGACAATTTTCCAGAAGCTGAGGCACAATGTAGCAGCCACCACTCCGTCACCAACCTTGGTTTATGGACCCTTCCCAACCAGAAGTTTGGGGCTAGGTTTGCTATAATTCTCTTACCCTCTATCTGCTTCCAGATATTCCCATTCAGATATATCCAGGCACTCCAACCCAAACTGCTGGAAACTTCTCTTTCATGGTTGGTTTTGTCTTCTTGGCACAACCTAGAATCACCTGGGAAGGGAGTCTCAGTGAGAATTTGTCTAGAATATGTGGACCTGTGGGGATTTCCAAAGTTGGTTTAGCTGAGGCCAGAAGACTGACCTGGAATGTGGGTGGAACCATTTCACAGACTGGACCCTGGAGTGAACAATAGGGAGAAAGCGGGGTAAACACTGGTACTCATGAATTCATCATTCTCTGCTCTTGACTGTGGATGCAATGTGATCAGTTGCTTCAAATCCCTGTTCCTTTCTTGTAATACTAGAATTGTGGCCAAATACATGTTAGCTCCCTTAAATTGTTTTTCCCCAGCATGACATTTTGTCACAACAAGAAACAAAATTAAGTACCTCCTTCACCACATATTAATCTAAGTAGCAAGCTCCAGTGAGACAACTTCAACAGCTAGGGCATACCTGCCCACCACCTTTCCACATCTGTCTATGCTGCAGACTCTACCTCAGAACACAAGGTCACATCTGGCTACTGTAACTGCCTTCTTTCTGCCCTCCCATACCACTGTTTTACGTATAACATGAGAATGATCGCTTCAAATCAGGCCACTACTAAAGTCAGTACTAACCACCTCCCCTCTGCGCAGAGGGAGCTCCAGTGCTCATTAGTCTCATAACGTCTCTGTAGTCAGGCCCAGATCTACCATTGGTCTCTTTCTGCCATATACATACATACATACATACATACATACATACATACATACATACATACGTACGTATGTATTTATATATTGATGGTGATGATGATTTGTCAGCCTTCTGGTCACACAGGAGCCTCAAGTGTTCTGATCCTCAGTCTCACTTTTTCCTGTCCTACAGATCACTCCTACATATGGTTCTAATCTCAGTTAACTTCCCTATTCCCCAGATACCTCTCAGACCCTTTCACTGCAGGGAAGTTTTATGCCTCTGTGGTGGCTTTTACTAATTCCCAGATCACTTCTTATACTTTAATACAAGATCCAGCTTGTCTCAATCTACACTGTGCACCATGCAGATAGAGAATGAGTTCAAACCAAAGACCTAGCAGTTTAGGTTATGCCATCGGAACTTCCCAGTGACTCAGACTACCAGGGGTGGTGGCACACATCTGTATCCCCACTACTTGGAAGACTAAGAAGGAACCTATAAAAAAATCCAAAAAACAAAAATCAAACCACAACCAAATAGGCATGCTGGGAGCCATGCTCGGTGGAGGTAGTAGTTTAAGGAACAAGACCTCCATCCATCAGCATCAGAAGAGCCAAGACATACATTTCCTGTAGGAGGGAAGTATGTGTGATCACAGGTGTCAGGGTGGTCTTTGGATTTAAGATCCATCTCTTTCCTCATCAAGGAGTTGATTCTGCCGGAAAAGTCAGCTCTAGCTTTGAGTGGGAGGGAGGGCTGGGTGCTAACCAGGCAGTGACCCTGATGCACACAGTAGATGGACTGTACAAATATTCTGGGAAGTCATTAAAGCAGCATGTAGTGTTGACTAAGAGTTTAACAAGAGCCAGGTACTTCCTTCGCTTCTTGAATAGGGCATCCCTTTCATGTTTAGCCTTTCACTGATGGGCTCCACTGGGTGGTCCTTTACTGCTTCCACTCCAGATTCCTGCTTTATCATATTACGCTCCCTAAAGGCTGGGGCATGTGTCCTTAGGGCTCCACTCCCTCTTTATGAGTCTTCTGAAGTGTGCAGTTGAATTCATGAACCATCTCCTAATGACTTTTAGGGAATAATAGCACATTGTCTCTACCTCTCCAAACAGCCCATCCCCCCTCCAAGTGTACACAATAAGAGTCCTTGGTGGCTGCTGCTTTAGCTTACCATTTCCTCTCATCCTCTTCTCTTTCAAGGTCCCATTTTCAGTGAAGCACGAAAGTTCTCTGAAACTCTGCTTTGAGTGTGGCAGTCTCCCAGCCCAGAGAAATACAGCCTCTGCTGTACGCTTTGCAAGGCCCTCTGCAACCTTTAGGAAAGGAAAGTAAGCAGCTGTTACTGCTGTTACTGCTGTTGCTGTTGCTGCTGTTAACTGCTACTGCTGCTGCTGCTGCTACTGCTGCTGTTACTGCTGCTGCTGCTGTTACTGCTACTGCTGCTGTTACTGCTGCTGTTACTGCTGCTGCTGCTGTTACTGCTACTGCTGCTGTTACTGCTGCTGCTGCTGCTGCTGCTGCTGGATCTTTTTGAGACAGGGTCTCACTGTGTAACTCTGGCTGGCGTGGAACTCACAGCAATCCCTTTGCCTCTCAAATATTAGGGTTAAACATGTGTGCCACCACATCTGGCCTACCTTGCTACCTTTGGAAATGTCCTTTCGCAGAAATCACTTTCATCTCTGTTCTTAGAGAAAGGTTCTAGCCTCATAGAACATCAGGAAGAAAGAATTTTACCCCTCAGTTTTGCTCAATCAGAAATTTTCTAAGGCTGGATTTTTTTATTTGATGCCAGAGAATGTAATGCTACAAAAATGTATAGTTTCCCCTTTTGCCTGCAATCTGTCATAATTTTTCTGGTTCCTGGAAGGTCACATGGCATGACCAAGGAAGGAAGAGTCCCAAAATGAACTTAGGAAAGTCTGGGCCCTCAGACACGACATGCATACATACCCACCAGGCTGCTGCTTGCTGGTGGCACAATGCAGCCTAATGCCACCTATAGCAGGACACACCTGCAGCACGGCACACATCACAACAGCCACAACATGACACACAAATACCACCTACAGAAGGTCACACCTACAGCATGACATCCATCTCAATACCATCTATTACATGACACCATTTTCTTTACACTTGTTTTCATTTGGTGCTTCTTGCTTCTTTTTCTTTCAACTCAGATTTGGTGCTGACCAGTTTCTGAGTCCCTCGGATTCAGGATGAGGTTCTCTAAACTTGCTTAACAGTGAATACCTCTCCGATTTCAAAAATTGAGGCCTTCAGAATCTGACACTTGAATTCATGTTTTCCCCTTGGGTCTGCTTGTTGGAAAATTCACTCTGACCATCTTACCCTTGGCTAATCTGGACTTCCTCTATACCAGACATGCCAAACACATCAATGCCATATCATTTCAGCTGGACCTGCCCCTTTAGTACACATACTCCAGGCCACGAAGAAATGTTGAGTCTGTAGGACTTGGCTCTGAATAAATGTCCTGGAGCATTTTTCCGAAGTTTTGTTTTCCCTTAAATGGTCCTGATCTGCTGTGCCCCCAGTGAAATGTGCCCAATCAGATCGTTGATCTCAGCACTTTGTAGATTAACACATTTTAGCCTTTTATCTTGTAGCTTAACAATATCTTGTAATGGTTTTTGTCAATGTCAGTGGTGGCAGTGTGACTTGCTTGGTGGGTAAAACAGAGGTTCAGGTCACATGCCAGCTGTAAGCTCTGAGAGGCACAATGCCTCTGCCAGCTGTGCTCAAACTCCTACTGGCTGTTATGACAAGAGTTTTATCAAGTAGCCACTGTATTTCCAGACTGGACCCCCATAGGGAGGGAATCTCCACAGGTCTGAATTCAAGAAGACACTAAAATCAGTTCCAACCCAGCTCATTCCAGCCTTGATCTGACAAACCTCAAATCTGTGAACACACAAATAAAATCGTCTAGGGAGAAGCCACTGAGATTATGAGTTGACCTGGGCAGAAAAGTGACTAGTATGTGAGGCGGTCAGAGCTGAAGCCTGCATGCATGTGTCACATGTCACAAGATATTTTAGAAAGCTGACCACTTTCATGTCACCAGAATAGAAAATGGCAATGCTCACTCTACACTTCCTAGAGGAATGTTGCTGATTCTGTGAGAGTTCAGAGAGGCTCAACTTCCTTTGGTTGCCTCCCTTGGCTCTTCCTCCTTCGTTCTTTAGTACTTTTGGCATGCTGGATCGGGTAACGCCCAGAGGAGTCTCCCTTCCATGTGGATTTCAAAAGACATGAGCCTCTTTGATGACCTGCAACATGCGGGATCTGGTCCACCCGATCTGGCTCCACATCAGAGCTGCTTAGAGAATGTTTCCTTCCATGATTGTGGTGAAATCCACATCACAGAAAAATTGCAGTCTCAAGCATTTTTTAGTGTACAGATTAGAACATTAACTAGGTTCGGGCTGCTGCTGTGCACCCAAACTCCAACCTCTGCTCATCAAGTCATATTGGAACCCTTGACCCCTTGAATAACACTCCTCTTCCCTCAGCCTGGGAAAACTAGCAGCCTGTATTCAGTCTAATTTGATTCAGTCTACTTTTTATGTGTTTGTTTGTTTCTTTGTTTGTTTTACTCACTGCTTATGCTTTGGGGAATCTTATCTATGAAACTACTGCCAAATCGTTTCCTACAATCATCTCTCTCCATTTTTAAGAGTCTTATGGATTTGCTCTTATCTTATGCTTTTGTCCTTCAGCAAACATTTTTGTACAGTATAAGACTCCAAGTGCAGTTTCTTTTTTAATGTGGAAATCCAGTTTCTCAATAACGTTTGTCGAGAAAAAAAGAGACATATTAAAATTCCTGGTTTCTCATCCCGACCTTTCTCTTATGGTTGAAACTTTATATCCTGACCTGTTGCCTTGACTTGACTTCTGCTAAGGGATGGCTTCTACCAATCACCTGAAAGCCCTAGTCTTGAGGGCATTTTCCTCTCTGGGACATGCTACTCTCACATCCAAGGGAAGCTAGCAGCAACAAGGAGTTAATGCTCCAGAGATATGGTCAGCCAATACTCAGCCAATGATGGACTTCCAAACTTTCCACCTCCCTAAGATGAGTCCTCTGCCACTTTCCAGAATTTCCCAGCAGGAACAAGCTCCAGTAAATGCCACTCACTGTGTTCTCTCACTGCCCCATATTTTACATGCTTCAGAGAAGCTTCCAAGGATCAAGGCATTTGCACTTGGGTCCTGTACATCTCAGGTTGTGGTGCAGAGTATAGGATTACAAAAAACCACTCAGGTGGTAGGTGCAGTAATATTACTTCACCAAGGGTCATCCCCATGGCTGGGGAGTGTAACTCTGTAGTAGAATGGCAGACAGCATGGATAAGTCCCTGGTATATACACTGGTCAGTTTTCTTGGGCAAATTGAATAATTTCTTGAGACACAACGACATGATGTGATGGTTGGTTGACATTTTCAGGTTCACATAATCTAAAAGTACCTGAGAAAGAAATCCCAATGAGGGATTGTCTTGATTGTGTAAGCCTGGAGCTATTTCTGTAGGGTGTTGTTGTAATTAGTGAGGAAATCCATCCAATATGGATGGTACCATTCATTCCCTGAACAAAAGATCCTGAGAAATATAAGACTGGAGAAAGTGAACTGAGCACTGGAATACACACATTAACTCATTGTTCTCTGCTCTTGGCTATAGATATAATGTGACTAACTGCTTCAAGTTCCTGATACTTTTGACTTCCGGATATACAGAGTCCTGGCTCTCAGTAAGCATTCCATGAACACTGTCAAGTGTTACCCTGAACCCTCACCACACACCACACTACTCTTTCATTAAGCTCATGGGCTACCAGAGAGCCTGTCAACAATAATGGGCCTACAGCAAGGACATGCTTTGCTTCATGTATTTTAAAGAAATGCCAGTTTCTTTAAAAATAATTTAGTGCAATCAGACAAACTGGACTATTAACTCAGATGGGGCCCATTGAAGCCCATTGTGTGTGTTTGCCTGTGTTTATCTATATATATGAATGTTCATGTGTGTATCTATATATATTTACATTTCCCTCCACTTTGGTAAATATGCATATTCCAACACTATCTGTGGACAGCAGTGACAAAGTGGCACCAAGTTAAGAGTGCCTGGTGCTCTCCAGAGCAAAGACATACTCAAGTTAGATAGGGAGGTGCATGTTTTTGGTGAGGAACGAGATAGTAAATGTTTCAGACTTTATAGGCCATAGAGAGTTCCTATTGAAACCATCCATGGCTGGCTTCGTAGCCAGAAAGCAGCCACACCAAGGTGCAGTCCGGTCGGGGACGTTAATTTGGCATAGGGCTTGCCATTTGTGATCTAGATGGTAAGCCATAAACTCCCTTGTCATTAATTTTCTTCCATCACAGTTCCGCATCACCACCCTGAAAAGATGCCAAGTTCAGGATTTAGACACATCAGCTCCAACACACATGTGAAAAGCTCCACCTGGATACCTTCAGCATCCTAAGACAAATGCAAGTGCCTGCTTGCATTTCTTGTGGGGTTTGTTAAGTTGCAGATGTTCT
This sequence comes from Apodemus sylvaticus, assembly GCF_947179515.1. NCBI lineage: Eukaryota > Metazoa > Chordata > Mammalia > Rodentia > Muridae > Apodemus > Apodemus sylvaticus. The sequence continues at coordinate 131,419,527 of NC_067476.1, read as the reverse complement.
TAGAATCTTATACAATTATTTCAGATACAATAAATCTCTCTCTTTAACAACAAATGTCCCCTCTCTCTGTCTCAGTCTGTCTCTCTTTTGCTCTCTCTGCAATGTCACAATTCTTTATCCTAATCTCCTTTCTTTTGTCCAGCCATGCTCTCCTCTGTACAAATGAAAATAAACCATGCACTGGCTAAAAGCCCAGGACTGAGTCCCCAGGGCTGTTTATCCCGAGTTACTCGGCTATGCCCCAGATCAGCAGCTACACAACATATTCCAAGTACCTAACCACACACTCACCTTTTCTCCCCCTTCCCCATTTCCCTCTTCCTCCCTGCTCTCTTTGTACGACGGGCTGATTGTCTGGCATCAGGTTTTGCATCACTGTTCTTACCCAGCCCAGAAACCTGATTTGTCTTTAGCATCTGAATTTTTATACAACTTGAAGCCCAAAGGCAAGACTGTACACAAGCTGTCTGTAAACAAGGCAGACACTGGTGCTGTTTGGTGGCAGCCAGAGGGATGCCTGGGCAGGTTGCATTTCAAGCCATTAATATAAAGTCAGAGACTGCAAGAGCTGAGGCACTCACATCTGTTGTTTTCAAAATGAACTCATGCTGAGTTATAAATCAGATTTATGCTAACCCATCTTTGGGGGACAAGGTAGAGAATGATAATGTTCTTACGCTTGTCTCCATAAACTTATGGTTGCTGTGAGCAGAAACTCCATCTTTAAAATGCTCGGGGGGACTGGGAGATTATCTTCAGAGGACAAGTCCTATTCAGTGAAAAACGCAAATCCTGCCCCAGAGGAGCTAGAATCCTGAAACAAGATGGCTGCTGAAATGAGAAGCCTAAATGACAATAACAGCAAAATGTCACTGCACTGCTCATGCCTACACAGCGGTATTTGCTTTTCCGCCCTCTATTTTCTCTTTCCGCCATCTCTGAGCCTTCATCTTTCTCAGAGATCCATCTGGACAACTCATCTGCTCTCTGGGCTCCTGCTGCCCTTCTTGGCTCTGTTGGAGATGGATTCTTCACTCATCAATTCAAAGTTTGTTCCTAGAATCTGTCCTTGGAAGTTTCCTGTTCACAGCTGGGACAGTGCCCTGGTTATGGTTATCAAGAGAAATTCTTCATTCTGTCTGAGCGAAGCAGACAGAGCTACTCACTCTAGATATTCCCTCATCCCGTAACCAGCCTATAGATGGCTCATCTGACCCTGGATTCAAAATGACCCATGAAAGCCAACAATTTCTTTGCTAATCAATGTTAACTCTAACCCAGCAACTTCAAATAAGCCCTTAAGGTATTTTAATCACGATTTTAAGACCAGGGATTTAGGAATAAAATGACTGGTAATTCTTTATTTAGACTTACTCAAGTAATCGATATCAGATATTTGCTAGGGATTCATTCAATCTTCTAATTTCTCAATGAGCTATCTATTAGATACCTAACACCTTGGACCTGTTGTGTGGTCTGCCTTTCCATTCCTTGAGGCTAGCTCTATTAGAAAGCATCTCCAGGGACAAATCTGTAAAAGATGTGATCCGAATGCCAAAGGCCAAAGCTGCAAGATGCATTCCATCCATATCATCCATATACCTCAAGGGATCCAGTGAGCCTGTCAGATTCAAAGAACATACAGACCCCACCCCTCAATGGAAGGAATTATGTCCAAGACTTGTTCTTTGTTTAATCCACTACAAGGCCACAACTATATTCCAAACCATTGAGCAACCCTGTAGGAGCCAGATGAACTGGACCCTGTCCGGTCTATTGTGGCTTCTACTGGAGAATGGAAGGAGGGTATCAGGACCCTCATGAAGTCATGGCTTGTGGTGGAAAGCTGTAGAAGATGGCCTCGCAGAGGTATAACCTCAGGGTCTGCTTCTTCCACTGTCTGTGTGACTGGAGCAAGTAAGGTGGCTTCTTTAATTTCTAGTTTTGTTTCTTCATCCAAAAAACCTGGAGTGATGCCATATAGCAGTTGATTGTGGAGATGAAATGAGACCAAATAAGAAATGTATAGAATAAAACTACAGAGCAACTCATACAATCAATATATTTCTAAATCAATAGACATTACACTGACTAAACAGACGATATCTCAAAGGGGAGGCCATTAAGTCTGGTAAGAAGATTAATAAGATCTTTGCCTGACCAGACTAGCTTACTATCATCTTAGCCTTGCCTGGGGAAGGATATCCCTCCTGCCCCATTCTTCTCCTCGTCTCTCCATTTCTCTCTTCCCCTTTCACTTCTCTCCCACTCTCTTGATTGTGCCCATGCCAATTCTAATTGAGGACTCCTTTGGGAAGCTATAGTTCATGTCTGCTGTTATATCTCCCTGTGGTATCTATACCAAGCACGAGTTTCTCTCAGTGCTAAGAAGGTATTCTAAGTATTCCGGTAGGCTATGGTCCTATTGAGGTTGAAACTCTGGGCACTTGCAACTCAGTGTGGGTTCCCACTAGATAGAGATGGCTTTCAACTTCCACCCTAAGGACATACAAGTATTTCTGGCACCTCCATTCCCCCTGCTTGTTTGGAAAAGTCCTGTGACATTATTGCATTAAGATTTTGGGCCACTGGGTTCCCTGTGTCTGTATCTTAACAGCCAACATAGGTATGGCCCACTACCTGTGACATATTTCATCTCAGTCTCTGTGGTTGAAGACTTCAGTTACTCTACTTCATCAGGGTTTGAAAGTAGCTCTCCCTACACACAAGGAGAGCTCCTCCTAATTAGCCTGTTCTCACCACAGCATGCCACAGCTGCATCTACCATGCCCTATCTCCCACCCCAGTTTAAGAAGAGTCAAGTGGCCCAGCACCCAAACAAACACATGGTGTACTGGTGGCCTGTCATCAGGCCTGCATTCCAGACTCTATTAAGTCCACCCTCAGGGCTGGTGGCTTACCAAAGCCAGAACCCAATGACAGTCAAAAAACAAAAAAACAAAAACAAAAACTCTGTCATCTGCCAGTACATAATACTTGCTTGAGTTTGTATCCCTCGGGCATTCAAAATACATTTTACCTTTTAAAATGACCTGAAACTTACGTTATGAAGGCATCTCAGCTGTGGTTACTTTGCCTTCTACTGCCTTGAGGGCAGATCAACTGTTAGCAAGTGTTATAAAGACTAAATCCTTTACTCAAGCATGTTAAGTCCTCAGGATATTAGCCTTCTTCCTTGCTTTATAAACAAGCTTCTTAGTCTATCACTACCCTTTACATTGCACCGGGCACCTCAGTATTCCTCACATCACAAACCTTTTCTGGCACGATCCTCATCGCTGACCCTTAGCAGGAACTTAGCCAACAGCTAGCTTGAACAGAGTTCCCTCTTTGCCACACCATGGCCAAACAGACAGTGAAAATGCATGTGGTGGCCATGCCATTAAGATACTGCATCTTTGGTTCTTACTCTAAGAGAGTTCTTACTTGATGCTGATGAAATGATTCTGCTGTTTAAAACACCAAAGGATCAGAGTTTAATTTCTAGCATCTATGTCAGCATACAGTTGTCTGAAATTCTAGCTCCAGGGGACCTGGCACTCTTTTCTTATATCTAAGGACACCTACACCTGTGTGATGTACAAAGACAGACAGACAGAGAGAGAGAGAGAGAGAGAGAGAGAGAGAGAGAGAGAGAGAGAGAATAATGACAAATTGTTCTTAAGCAAAGCCCACTAAGTAGGGGAGAAGCCACCAAGCTCTATAGATTCCAGAGCTGTGTGTGTATCCTGTTGTTTCAAAGGGGGAACACTGAACCTCCAGCAGCCCAGAACTCACAGGCCAATCTGCACTTAGATCCCACATAAATCCCAAGAGCTGGACTTAGACACAGTAGGACAGGTAAAGACAGGGTTTGCCCCAGTGTTGTGACAAAGTTTCATAAAGGTTTAATCCAGTAGAGGAGCCCTGAGCATCTCTGTTTCTATAATGTGTAAGTTTTAATGTTCTTTTCTCTCTTTTAAACAACCAAATTAATCCACTTATTTAAGACGGAGCCTCCTGTGACTTGGGATGGCTAGGAACTCACTATGTGGGTAAAGATGAATTTGAATTCCTGACCTTCCTGTGTTTATGTCCCAAATGCTGGAAATATAATAGACTACACTGCTACATCTCATTCATGCCATGCTCTGATCAAACCAGTGTTTCCTGAATGCGAGGCAAGTACTCTACTAACTGAGCTACATCCACAGCCTGGGCTTTGATGTCCTGAAGGAACCTGGAGAAACAAGAAACAACATTACTAGAGTGTGAGTCCGATAGGAACAGCATTGTCCCTTAGACTGGCATCCACGTGACCAGAGACTATGCACTGGACTCTGAAGCAATGTTAGGATTAGAGGGGATGTGGGTATTGTTTTTCCCTTGAACTTTCTGTGTCCTTTGAGGGAGGGGCCAGCAGGAAACAGGGGTGACATGTACAGATACCGGATGGTATGTGGGCTGGTTCAGGGAACCATGACTTTGATATTGGAGTAATCCTTCTGGATTTATCAAGCATGTGAACCCTTAAGGGCTGCCTCAATTTGAAACTCTGATTTGCAGAGCTTTGGTACAATATATTGGAATGTAGATTTTTGGAGCACGACCATTATTCTCATACAATCCCAGGAAACATAGCACTCTTCTGTTAAGATGCTGTTTTAAGGGTCAGCCCAGACTTGTATGACCATAAACTGTTGTGTGGTTGCCTACGGGGATACTGTAGCTATAAGCTTCACACACTCATGGCTTCACCCAGAGGCACAGAGACTAGCGAACATCATCCATACCTTCCTTCTCTGAGATGATCGCTTTGCTTTGACTGAACTGAGTTTCTCCCTGGGTTTGTTTCATAGACCTTAAAAATAGCAGCCAGTTAGGCCCTCTGGCCTGGAATTTCCTGGAACCACCCACTGCAGGACACTGGGCTCAGGCTGTCACGGGCTCTTTCCCTGAGTCGATCCCACCCCACCCTTTGAGTCCAGCAGGAGTGTTAGGAACCAAGTGTATCTAGGGGTGAACTGGTGACATCCCTTCCTGAACTTGGCATGGCTTGGAACTAAAAGGTCTCTTGGAGCTCTGGCAGTCTGGTTGGAGGTGGCCGGAACTGAGGATTGAGTCTGGTGTTAAAATTCAAGGACTCAGCTACATTTTATGAAATTCTTCTCTCTTCTTAGAAAAAAAAAATTTTAATTAAGGTAGAATGACATCATTTTCCTAGCATGAACTACGCAGTATTCTTTCCTTAACCTGCACTTTCTTACTTGGAAAGTATGATTCAGGCATTCTCCCTAACTGACACCTTGCCTGTGAGATCACTGACAACTAAATAAAGGCACAGAGGTGACTCTGAGCATTTCCCAGGGATGGGGTTAAATCATGTGGCCTCCCTTAGGATGAGGTAGATGACTCTGCTGGTCAGGTTAAGGCAGCTCCCTACCACAACCTCAGCATTCAGTTGTGTTTGCCTTTGAAAATACAGGCTGTTACAAAAACAAGCAATATATCAAAAAAAAAAAATCACAGTCAGAGTCAAAATAGAAAATGGTTCCTACCTGCATGCTGATTCCTTGAGGCACAGGAGGCCACACAGGAACACAGCGGGGTGGGGTGGGGGGTGGGGTGGGGGTCTGGTACCATACAACCACCAATCTCCTTCTGAAGATGATGCAGGGAAAATTAGAGAAGTAGTTAAGAGACTCATGGGCACAGGTGTATGCTGAGAATACACAAACATAAGATGGCCAACTACAGATGTGCCTGCTCTCAGTGTCAGGGACCCTGGCCTGCTTCATATTATCCCCTGAACTTACTGTGTCATAAACCATCAGTTTAGGGATGGCATACCAGTGAGGGACCCCTAGGAAGCCTCTGTCTTTTCATGCCTTCCCTGGCCATGCTGACCTCTCTTACTGTCTTAGAGGGTGTGTTGCAGACCTGAGCCCTTCTTTCAGGTGCCTTTTGGCACACCTCTCCTCCTGGGAGTAGCTTTATCATATGCAATGTAAATTCAGCAATCCCAGCTCTTCTGTGTATATAGAGGGTGAAGGTGGCTATCAGTCAAAGGAAATTTGAGGCCACTCCTAACTTTGACCTACATCATAAGGCATGCCAAGTCTGCCTGGCTATCCCCCTTTGGAGTGTCCTGAGTCTCCATTCCAGGACCTGTTGTGAATACAAAGACAAGCAGGGGAAAGACCTAACTCCAGGACACCAGGAGGGGAGTCCTAGAGGATCTGGATCCTAGTGTGTGTTCTGATCCCTTTGAACTGTGTGAGATCAAGAACACAATTTGCCCTGACTATAACCTGAGTGTCACCAAAAAAAAAAGCCATTAGGAGATTTGATTGAAATAATAAATCCAATATCACTTTAGAATTCAAACATTTTGTGTCAGTGTGATACTTATGCATAATCTAGTGTTTATCAATTACTAAAGAAAAAAATGACTGAAAACCCAGAGTTCGGACAATTCTGTTTTATGAAAACCACTGTCCCATCCTTCTCCCAGGCTTCACTATTTTAATACTCAGTCAATTAATTATTTAAATAGGCAAGTCCAACTGAGCCCAGAAATCAAGAAGTTCTCTCAGTCTGTTGAACAGTAGGATCTGGCTCGCCCTCAGCCTGAGGTGACAACTCCATCTACATTTGATTGATCTATCTTTTTTTTTTTCTGTTTGTGAATTATAATCAACTCACATGTGCAGGGATCTGGACTCAAATCATGAATTTCATTATATCAGTTCAAGTCATACAGCAACCAATGAGAATTAACTAACTGAAGAAACAGTGCTGTCCAGAGGTTCTTTGCAGGAGCAAGGGCATTAAGTCCTTCAGCAGAAAGCTAGATTAGAAGACAATGCTAGAGTCATCCCATGGTACCTTCTGCATAAGGTGTTGGTTTACTTGTGGTCAGTGAGTTTAGCATCTCTTATCCATGTAGAAAAGACTGTTCTCTGCTTCTCATTTGCCCTTCTCTGTCTATCCTGACAGAGAAGCCTGAAGCCAAGGGAAGAGGAATTCTAGAGCAGTCAGACTTCTCCACAAGAGTTCCAACCACAGCTAGAACCTGCTGGTGTCTGTGACCTGGGTTGCCCCAACTCCCAAGCTCCAACATCTTAGCCCGTAACCCCCAAGATTTGTCAGTGGGTGGAATTATTCTCTTCTTAGGTTTCCTGTCTTGGCACTCACTTTAAGACGGAATTAAATTTGTTTGGTGGCTCCAGGAAGACTTGGAAGATGTTCTGCATAATTTCTCAAGCTGGAAATTAGACTACCAGTACAAAGAGAAATCAGTTTCTAACGACTCAGAAAGTTCTTCCCTGCTGGCTAGCTTTTGGAGCACCAGAAGGTGCTATGCAGGCAGGCTCCTGAGGAAAAAAAGAAATCACTGTTCTTAGTCAAGACTGGAGCCTGCGTGCTCTAACACTGACTTGCCACTGGTGCAATGGTAGTATGGCTGTTGTGCCGTAGTTAACTGTTTTCTAATTAGACTGAGGACCCCCTTCTTTGAGGGGAAGGTAACAAGCGTGATAATGCCAGTGGCATTTAGAGTGCTTAATTGGAAATTAGTGGAAGTCGAAGACTCTGTGACATCAGCAAAAGCAGCTAAAACCTGTTAGCGTGCAGATTTCTGTCTAAGTCACCCAAGTGCCCCAGATCTAGAGAATCTGACCTCAGAGACAGAGGAATGGCTCTCAACACCTGCAGTGACTCTTCCACTGCCGATGAGGCAATCACGGTTTCCCTGTAGTCAATCATGCATTTGGTTCCATTTCTGCTCTTAATTCAGAAACCCCAGCACATCCTTGCTGTGAACCTCTACACATGCAACTTCTACTCTGACACCCATTGCTTTCTCTTGCCTTAACCTGCCTGTCACATCCAAAGATCCCTGGATCAAACAGCTGTGGGTCAAAAATACTCATTTAAAAAATTCCAAAAGCAAACCTTTTTTTTTTTTTTTTTTTTTTTTTTTTTTTTTTTTTTTTTTTTTTGCAGCTCCTTGAATGCTGAATGGATAGAGTGACATTGCAGTGATCTCCATCACTTCACAGATCCGCGGTGTGTTTGCTATTTGAGTGAGATAACTCCCATAGACTGGGCATGTAAATGCTTACTCATGGATTTGGGTATCGGTGAGGCCCTGAAGCACAAATATGGGAAGACGACTGCATTTCTGTCCTTTCCATAAGCCTGAAGTAGAGGATGTCTGAACTGCTCTCTTCTTCTCTTCCCCATTGCAGCATTCATGCTTAGAAGCCCACACCCACAGCTCCACATGCCTTCCAGATTCACTTCACAGCAGCCTGGTGACTGACATTGTAGAGATTTAAATGTTCACACATACATACATACACACACACACATATATACATGAGACAGAGAGAGAGACAGAGACAGAGAGAGAGAAAGAGAGAGAGAGAATCCTTACCTTCCCCATGGCTACTTGGCCATCCTGCCTCACTTCTGCATTAACTTCCTAGAGTTTCCTGGCTAGTCCTCCAAATGTACATCACACCTAAATCCTTGTCCCAGAGACTATAGCCGTAGGACTCACACCAAGACAGCCGTCCCCAAGAGCCTCTACCACATAGCTAGAGTTCAGAGGATCTGCTCTTGCTTGTGGGTGGTGCCTTCATACTGCTATGGTGCCTGGGAGCTGAAAGCAGAAGCTGCTGAAGGTGTCAGAAAGAGGGATGGAGAACAGGCCACCAGAGACATGACTGAAAAAGTGCATCTTGAAGGCCTTCATCCTATGAATACATAGATTCTAACAAGGTTGGAGACAATGGAATGTTCTAAATAGAGACGAGGCTCACCTTGTATCTCAGAAAGAATCTTTTGTGTATATGCCTGTGGATGACCTGAAAACTGAGCAACATTCTATATCCTGTATCTGACAATAATCCAAGTTGATAATGTCAATGGAAATATGAAAAGTAAGGATGCATAAATGCAAAGGAGACAAGGGACTTCTGGGATGTTTAGGAGTTAGCACAGAAGGTTGTTGGGCACTGATGGTTGTTAAGAGCAGGAAAAGGATTGATCTCTTCCCCAGGTTTATGGCATGGCTTGAACCTAAAGTGCACGCAGGAAGCTCAGTAACTGTGTCTCTATCTTAAGTACCGCTTGCTCAGTAGCTTGCAATCTGCCTGTTCTCAGAGCTCCAGAGCAGCAAGATGGTGTGAGGAGGTGAAGGAGGCAGAGACAAAAGCAGCAGCTGCTCTCTGGGTGAGTAGAGAAAGTCTGGACTCAGGATGGCCTTTGAGGACAGGAAGGACACACGGGGAGAGAGGTTCATTTTTGTGTATCTCGTTCTTTTATCTTGCTGGCCAAGTTCTGCCCTATGAGACATGAACTCTTTGGCCTCTGCGGGTTGGGTTAACTGATCCTTTACAGGGAGACACAGGGAAAGTAAATAATGATGTAATCTGTGTCCTTGTGTCTGTCTGTATCCAGAGGCAGTGGATGAAGCAGAATTTCAGGGGATCTGAATAGGTTGGACATGGGTAATGGTAGGCACCATCATTCTTCCACAGTGAGGAGCCTAGGAAAAGCCAATGAGTTTGTGAAGTAACACAATAGCTGAGGTGGCTGAAGGAAGCTAAATGAAGGTGGTCAGAGCCTGGGAAAAACAGGTAGATAGCTTCTTGAAGCCCAAATCTCAAGAAATGGAACCAATTTGAGAACTAAGATTATTAGCACTACAGCAGGAAAAACTCCAGAAGCTTCTCCTGAATAGGAAAGGTACCTTTTTGAGTCATCCATACAGTGTACAGAGATGAGGACCTGGTGTGTGGCAAGCAATGACTTATGTAGCATTGAAGCATTCAGGCTGAGAATACATGACTGAAACCAAAAAAGAGTACTCAGCAAGATGCTACCACCCCAAGAAAGAAGACACAGGGTGGTTGCCCTTGAGTCTGTAGGGCTAGAGGGGTCAAGGAGTCGGATGTGTAAGGAGGGTCACACAGTGGCTTGGCGTGTGCATGCTTAGGAGCACAAATCAGCACCCCACATCCAGAGGGGAATGTGGTGCAATAGAACTGAAGTATTCTGGCAGTCCCAGAAACCTTGAAAACTAGTACAATGGAAGCCACAGCTGCTGAAGCTCAAGGTCCTGCTCTCTTGGCTCAACCCCACCCTTCTTGCTAGTTTAATAATGAAGCCACAAGTGACCTTGAGACAGAAAAATCCCTCATTCTTTCAGTAGAGCGGAGAACACAGCTGGGAACTCCAGATTTAGTGTCTGGGATGATGTCGGGGCTTTATTTTTAAGCCCTCATCTCTCAGACATGCAACCAAGAACAACAAAGGAGGGAAAATTCCTGGGCTCTTGGAATAGCCCCATGAAACACTATCTAAACTCCACCTCTCTTTAGAACTTTCTCCATAAACAAGGCCGTCTGTCTCTGAAGCATGATTTTTATCATCCTCCGAGGCATCAAAACACAGAGGCTTGCCAGGGTCCAGACAATATTCATTACCTTTGAAACATTTGTGCAAAGGTTTCTAAACCAGGGGAGAGGTCTGCTGTGGCATCGGGAGGTGGAGGGGACTGAAAGAAGAGAAAGAAATGCAATTGCTGAGAAGTTCAGGGGAATGTGGCATTCTTCCTCAGAGAGTGGTGCTCGGGAGAGCCATGCTGTTTAGTAGCCCCTGGGACTTGGGGGATGGGTATTATGGGGGGTGAAGGTCATGTCTCCATATTAGGTCTCTATTTTTTGTTTGTTTGTTTGTTTACTTGCTTGTAAGGTTTCACTGTGGCCTTGAACTTATGGTCCCCCTGCCTCGGCCTCCTGAGTACTGGGATTGCATGTCTGCAACATTGTTAGACTTGATACCATGTCTTCTTTGGTTTAATTCTTTCATATTTTCATATATACATGTATATACGTGTACAAGGTACTTTGACCGTATCTTGCTACTGTCATTTCTCAGTCCCTCTTTCACTCCCACTGAACCTCTTCTCCCCAACAAATGGCCTTCTCACATATCATGTGTGTGTGTGTGTGTATCTGTGTTTGTATCTGTGTCTGTGTGTGTATACATATGCATGCATGTGATCACTGTTTTTAATTAGGGTTACTTACATGAGTCAGGATTATTCACGTAAGCAGGGAAAGTTACTAGAGGCTACACCACTGAGGAATAACTCCCTAGCAACAATTAACTACCTAATAACTCCTCAGAAAGAGGGGAGCCTTCATGAAACCCCCAGGTATGACGGATTATTAATTGGCCCTGTGTTTTGCAGGAGTTGCTTAGGTAACCATGGCTGCTGCTGCTGTGAGTCCACGTATTTAACAACAATCTCCTGATCTGATAGCATCTCCCTGCATGCCTCCCCATCCTCCAACTCTAACATTCTTCCCAAGCCCTCTTCCCCCAAGTGCCTGGAGCCTTAGAAGGAACAACACAAATTGAGTGCTTATGAGCACTCAAGACATTTATTCTTGTTACTTTAGCCAAGTCACCAACCTCTACGTTTATCACAGCCCACTGCAAAAGGGAGCATCACTGATCAAGTCTGAGAGCATTTCTAAGCCATAAATAAAAGCATAAATATTCAAGAGGCATTTAGACAGCATGTCAGCTTCAGTAAAACATCTGTGTTACGTTCTCTCCTAGGGCCCAAGACATTCCCATAACGGACCTTGTGAAACAGCTGTGGACTTTGTGTGCTATGTTGGCCTGTCAGCAAGATGTATCCATAGGCATGACAGTGGCATGACCATTACAGGAGTAACATAGCAGTGTCTAATTGGATGTGAGGCCTACCCACTAGAGGATACCATGTCTCACATGTGCATCCTGCTGGGAGACAGACAAGGACACTGTTCTTCCTATTTCAGGCTCAGCAGCAAATGGCTGTTTCAAAGAGAACAATAACTTGCACTTGCAGAGTAGAGCTTAAGCCAAGTCTTTTGCAGCCCAACTGATTGCTTCTTTTATATTCCAAAGGTTCAAGCAGATTCAAAGTGTCCACTCAGATTTGGGGATTTTAAGCATTTCTAGTGCACTGGAACCCCACTAGGGTAATTTACAGGAGAAGCTTCATAGAACATCCTAGGAAAGCAAATACCTCAGGTTATCATAGTTTCCTGTCTCTGCTCTTCTCCAGCTGCCTGTATCAGAGCAAAAAGGCAAAGATGGCAAGGTTTGAGGACACACAGCCCTCAGCAACAAGAAGAAAAGAGCTATGATCCAGGCTGGCAAACCTCTTTAACACAGAGCCTGACCTCGTTTTGCAAAGGCCTCAGCTGCACAGGATTATGCATAAGCTGAAATGGGCTTGGGAGTGTCCACCGCATAGGTGCTGTTGCCGTGATATCCGGGATCCAGGTACAGTGACTTTATCAAGTGCAGACATGCTGCGGGATAAGCATCAGCCCAAAATGAGTCAGAGGAGTATGACAGAGATTGAGTACTCTTTATCCAGAAGCTTCTTTGAATGAATTTTTTTTTCAAATTGTGAAATACTCACACATATGTAATGAACTATACTGAGGGTGGAACTCTTTTCTAAACACAAAATTCATTTCTTTTTCCTATGTATTTATACACATAGGGTGAACAGAGCTTTATGCAATACAATACAACTATATTTCAATGGAGCCTTTGACACTTGAAGGTATGAACTTTTTAAGTTGGGCCACAAGTCCATGCTCAAAACATTTCAAACATTAGAGCATTTTGCAGTTCAGGTTTTCAGATGCAGCATGCTCGTTCTGTATAGAACATTCTGATAACATGAGAAAAGATGTCCCTACCAAATCCGTCCAGCAGAATAAGGGAGACGACATGGGAGACTCTTCTTGACGCAGTTTATTCAGGAACATTACTTCAGGAAGCCCCCAATCCTAGCCCGTTGCCCCAGTTATATATCCCAGCCTGCACCAATCAGCGACCGCCACGTGGAGGCTCGTGATAGGATCGAGACATGGCCTGGAGTGGCCTGATATGACATCAAAGGGCGCATGCACACTTCTCCAATGAGTCCAGTGACTCTTAAAGGGGAACGTGGGGGAGCGTTGGTGAGTGATGTGACTTGGCAACCAGCCCAGGCGCCATTTTAGACTGGCCACTGTGCCCACTCCCCACAAGAAGAAGGTAGAAAAGTTGTATTTCTAGACCCGGACTAACCAGGACTAGCCACCCATATAACAACTTCAAGGTATCGAAGCCTCAGACTATAGTATCTATATTACGCACTGTGTATCAGCTGTCTAATTTGGGAGAAAACACTGCCCTGAAACTTAGCACATCAAACAGACAAACATTTACTATTATACTCAGTTTCTGAGGATAAAAACTATATTGAGTGTGACTTAGCTGGTCACTGGCTTGAAGACTCTTGTCTAGGAGACCTAGGAAGGATGCTGGTCGCTGGGCTTCTGGAGCTGGTCTAAAGTTGACTCATTCATATAACTGTCCAAAAGAGTGCTTACCTGTGGGCTAGGTGTCTTCTCCAGGGGAATGCTAGTCTTCCAACAAGGCAGCAGGCTTCTTGGGAACAGTCCAAGATCATGTCAATACAAAACACAGCTCTCAGCTCAAAGGGACTGAGTTTGTTCTGGAGCCGAATGGGAGCAATCATAGCCAAAGAACAGATTCGGGTTGTCCTTAAACACCACATTCTAATGTGGAAATGGATTCGTGAAGTTTTTGTAGTTATAGGACAAGATGAAGTCATAAATCACGGCACATTGGAGCGAAAGACAGTCTAAGATAATGTGGCTATAGACCTTCCTACTTACCACAACCAAGAAGTCCTAATCAGTCAAGTAGCTTTGTGAAGTATTTAGCACAGGTAAAGCATTTTTTTCTTTCTGGGAACATCAGCCTACACAAGGGACAGAATAAATCAGAAAGCAACCATCTTTTTCTGACCACTATGTTCATAGCAGCCTTATTTATTATAGCCAGAAGCTGGAAAGAACCCAGATGTCCTTCAAGTGAGGAATGGATACAGAAAATGTGGTATATTTACACAATGGAGTACCACTCAGCTACTAAAAATATTGACTTCATGAAATTCTTAGGCAAATGGATGGAATTAGAAAATATCATCCTGAGTGCCACAGTGTCTGTTAAAGATGCTTGCAGACCCCACCTAGGGAATCTTTAGCCAAACAACATTCTTAACTTATCTAGGTGTGATTTGCCTCAAAGGAAGTTTGTGAGGAGCTGCTTTTGTTTTGCAGACCCAACCTAGGGAGTCTTTGACCAAAACAACCTTCTTAGCAATTCGGGATACAGTTCATAATTAATACTCACGAAGACTCATTTTAGACTCAGGGAGTTTGACACAGGGACTCACCAGTTAGTTCACCAGGCTGGGACTAGGGGGCTGCAGCTGGAGCTAGTTGCTAGGCACCTAGAGCAGCCCCGGGCATGGCACAAAGAAGAATGCAGTGGGAGGACTAGGCGGAGGTGCTCTAGGAAGACAGCACAGGCCAGGCGGCTCTCCAAGCTTTGCAATGTCACCATCGTTGCCGGGAAGCTAGGCGCTGGAGCCGTCCTTCCCTAGCTCCTGGGCTAGCACAACAGGGCCACAAAGAAGCTGTTTAACTGCATGTGCCCTGGACAATGGGTAAACACCCTGTACTGCGAGAGAAAACTGAAGCTTTGACAGATGAATGTGATGCTTAATTTGAGATGTTAACTTGACTGGACTAGGGGATACCCAGAAAACATACATTCAGATTCAAGCCACCTCTGTGATCTTGTCTGTTTGTCACTCGCAGAAACCTGTTATTCTCCTGATATCCAGAATTCCCCCTCGGATCTGATAGTTCCCGGCTGGGACTGTCCGTAACACCTGAGTAAGGTATACCCAGTTAAAAGAACACATGTTTTATGCATTCACTGATAAGTGACTATTAGCCCAAAAGCTCGGAATATCCAAGATACAATTTACAGACCACATGAAGCTCAAGAAGAAGGAAGACCAAAATGTGGATGCTTCAGTTCTTCTTAGAAGGGGAACAAAATTCTCTAGGGAGGAAATAGGGAGACAAACTGTGGAGCAGAGACTGAAGGAAAGGCCATCCAGAGACTGCCCCAACCTAGGAATCCATGCCATAAACAGACACCAAACCCAGACACTATTATGGATGCCAAGAAGGGCTTGCTGACAGGAGCCTTATATAGCTGTTTCCTGTGAGGCTCTGCCAGAGACTGACAAATACAATGTGAATGCTCACAACCAGCCACTGAACTGAGCACATGGTCCCCAATGGAGGAGTTAAAGAAAGGACTGAAGGAGCTGAAGGGGTTTGCAACTCCATAGGAAGAACAACAATATCAATCAACCAGACCCCCCTCCAGAGCTCCGAGGGACTAAACCACCAACCAAAGAGACCACATGGAGGGACCCATGGCTCTAGTCACATATGTAGCAGAGGATTGCCTTGTTGGACATCAATGGCAAGATAGGCCCTTGGTCTTGGGAAGCTTGATGCCCCAGTGTAGGGGAATGCCAGGATGGGGAGGCCAGAGTGGGTATGTGGGTGGGGGAACACCCTTATAGAAGCAGGGAGAGGGAGAATGGAATGGGGGTTTCCAGAGGAGGAACCTGGAAAGGGGAATAACATTTGAAATGTAAATAAGTAAAATATCCAGTAAAAAATTAAAAATTCCCCCCAAATAAATTAGCATTGTAAATAGAAGAAAGGAAGAAAGAAAGAAAGAAAGAAAGAAAGAAAGAAAGAAAGAAAGAAAGAAAGAAAGAAAGAAAGAAAGAAAGAAAGAAAGGAAGGAAGAAAGGAAGGAAGGAAGGAAGGAAGGAAGGAAGGAAGGAAGGAAGGAAGGAAGAAAGAAAGAAAGAAAGAAAGAAAGAAAGAAAGAAAGAAAGAAAGAAAGAAAGAAAGAAAGAAAGAGAAAGACACTTCCATATAGGCCTCATTTTGTGTGCAGTCAGTCAGTCAGTCCAGGCTACTCTCAGGAAAGAAGAATCAAGTTCAATCTCTTTCAAGGAATCTGTAGATGTGCCTGGAAGTTATCATCATGTTCCCTTCAAGTCTTTTGTCACCTAGGTAGGTAGTTTCAGATTTTAAGATGATTTGTCAGTAAGGATTTTAAAGCATATCTGAGAACTGGTACTTTTAAGACCCCTGTCAGGAATAGCTTTCTCCATACTGTGTCAGATGAATGGCAAAGGTAAGAAACTTACACAGAAGTTTCCAGAAAGATTCCACCATGCCATGATCAATCCCTGCTTCTAGCAGAAACACTAGAGCCCACATGTTTTAGCTCCACAAAGGATCCTTGGATGTCCTTGTCACTCAACATTTTAGCCCATGACTTATTCCAAGAGCCAGTGCCTGTTTATCCAGAATGGCTAAGAAGTCTCAGCAAAGGGCCGGGGCAATGATTCAGCCCATAGCATGCTGGCTAGACTCTGTCTTTACTTTCCACTTTAAGTTTGGAGATAGAGTCTCACACTAGCCTTGAAGCTCACTAGCCTTGAAGCTCACTGATTCAGCTAGCCTGACTGGCTGATGAACTCCAGGGCTTCTCCTGTCGCCATCTCCCCAGTGCAGGTTAACAGGAATGTGTCACCACACCTAGAGTTTTACATGGGTACTGAGGGTCTGAAATCAGGTCCTCACACTCCCACTGAACTTGCTTATACTATGCTGTCAATGGTACTTTTCATGTAGGAGCAATTGTGGCTTTGGAGATGAGGGTAGAAGTGTCATATCAGTGACAGATACACATAGACATCAGAGAACTCCAGTGCAGCTCCCACCATCACCTCATACACAAGTGCCCTTGACCTTCTCTTCCTTGTTGTTTAACTGAAAATAACATATGTAAATCGGAGCAGGAAGCCCAGATGGTACAGTATCCATATCATTTTCACTGACACTGATGTCCTTGAAGCAGTTGAGGTAGGAGAGACATTTGAAAAAAGTTTTCTTCTTTTAACTTTGTTGGTGTCCTCCCATGTCCAGTCAGTGAGCATCACTTCACCGGGCATCAAGCAGAGCTACGGAAGTGGGGGAAACAATAGAAAAGACACTGAGGAACCTCGCCCGACTACAGGCACCTGTAGAAGATCTCCTGAGGTGGTTTGCACATAGTAACAGGATATAAAATCTCTGTTTGTTGGCTATGGTTTGAATGACTGTCACCACTTCCCCCAAAATACCCATGTGATAAAGACATGGTCCCCAGTCTGTCATTTAGTCACTAACCACCTTGCTTTTTGAGATGGGGTCCCTGGAGGGCACTGATCCAGCTAACCCAATGGTTCTCAATCTTCCTAATGCTGTGACCCCTTTACACAGTTCTTCATGTTGTGGTGATGCCCAACCATGAAAGTAATTTTGTTGCTATTTCATAACTGTGATTTTGATAATGTTATAAACCATAATATCTGATATGCCGGTTATCTGATGTGTAACTTACACAAAGGGATCATGACCCACGGTTGGAGAACCACTGAGCTGGAGAAAGCCTAGCCTTGCAGTACTGCCTCTACACAACCCCAGAGAAATGAGTCATCCAATCCAGTGCTGAGACCTCCTGGGGGCCAAAACAAACCCTTCTTCTTTCAAGCTGAGTATTTAAGGTATTTGGTCATAGTCAAGAAAGCCTGGCGGTTCCTCAGAAAATTGGGCATGAGGAATGGATTCAAAAAATGTGGTGTATATACACAATGGAGTACTATTCAGCCATTAGAAACAATGAATTCATGAAATTCTTAGACAAATGGATGGAGCTGGAGAACATCATACTAAGTGAGGTAACCCAGTCTCGAAAGATCAATCACGGTATGCACTCACTAATAAGTGGATATTAGCCTAGAAAATTGGAATACCCAAAACATAATCCACACATCAAATGAGGTACAAGAAGAACAGAGGAGTGGCCCCTAGTTATGGAAAGACTCAGTGTAGCAGTATAGGGCAATACCAGAACAGGGAAGTGGGAAGGGGTGGATGGGGAAATAGGGGGAGGGAAGATGGTTTATGGGACTTTCGGGAAGTGGGAATCCAGAAAAGGGGAAATCATTTGAAATATAAATAAAAAATATATCGAATTAAAAAAAGAAAACGGAAAAAAAAAGAAAGCTGACTCCACCCCATTTCCATCAATCGGCACATCTCTGCTGGCAAGAATGCAGGCTGTTTGGCACCTGTGAAATGTAAGCGGGGCTTTCAGCATTCCTGTTCTATAGACACTTTCATAAAAGTTTTATTTTTTTTCCCTGTGAAGTTCAAAGCAATATACAGATCAAGTGAGCCATGGCGTCTGGCCAGGGAATGCACCCCTTCTTCAGAAGAGGAGCAGAGTAAACCCTGCTTATCACACCCGTGTGCCTGCCCAGAATGGCAAAGGCCTTTCCAGGGAAGAAAAGGATGCCAAGGAGATGTTACTGGGATGTGGAGCAGTGGCTGCCACGCCCCATGTGGAGAAGCTCTCTTATCATCTGGGCACCAAGATCACTTATCTCTTTAGACTGATCATTATCAATCCACATTTCTAATCCACTCTAGTTTCAGAAGAAAACAGAAACTGCCAGTTTATTCCGATTATGTGTGTACAAAAGCAATGTTATCAA
Organism: Apodemus sylvaticus; assembly: GCF_947179515.1. Taxonomy (NCBI): domain Eukaryota; kingdom Metazoa; phylum Chordata; class Mammalia; order Rodentia; family Muridae; genus Apodemus; species Apodemus sylvaticus. Next base: position 131,400,944 of record NC_067476.1, on the reverse strand, counting down.
AAACTAGCTTTTCCCTCTCTGTCGCAATAAGCTCAGGTGAGGGACTGGCATTAAGGCTTGACCCTCTCAAATAGTTGTCTGCTTTGAGTACCTAGGGCCCTGTACCGGCTTTTAGTGTCCTAACTGATCTTCATTGGAAGTCAGGCTTCTAGTGTATTTGATATTTTTCTCAGATATTTTGAAATACATAATTTTGTTAAGGTTTAAACATGAGATGTCAGGCCTACATGTTAGGTGCTTGGCCCCCAGCTTGGGGGACTGTCTTAAGAGGTTTTGGAAACTTTTAAGAGGAGCAACTTAATGGAGGATGTGGTTGCCTGAGGACAGATCCTTGGAGCCTAAATCGTGACCCTGCCTTGCTTTCCTTCCATGTGACTTTCTCAGCTTTCTGTCTACCTGAGATGAAAAAACTCTCTCACTTCATGGTCCTACCCCAAGATGTTCTGCCCAACATCATGTAGCCAAGTGATCATAGACTGAATTTTGATACCATCATCAAAAAAAGAACATATTCTTGCATTAGATTGCTTTTATTGAGTATTTTTGAAACAATCGTGCAAAAGAAATGGATACAAGTGCCCTATAATTAATTATAATAACTCTGCTGCATCCGGGCGGTGGTGGCGCATGCCTGTAATCCCAGCACTCTGGGAGGCAGAGACAGGTGGATTTCTGAGTTCGAGGCTAGCCTGGTCTACAGACTGAGCTCCAGGACAGCCAGGGCTATACAGAGAAACCGTGTCTCAGGGGAAAAAAAACACATCCAAAAAATAAAATAACTCTGCTGTATGACCGATATCAGAAATCCTTGTTTAACTGACATGTCAACCCCCTTGATGCCCATCTCCCCATCCTCCACACCATCCCTGGTCCCACTCACTCTATGAGTTTGACTGTTTTAGATTACATATAAGTGAGATGCACGGCCTGTCTTTTCCTGTCTGGCTTATTTCATCAGCACCATGTTCTCTAAATTCATCCACTTTGACACAGAAAAATGATGTCATTTGGCTAATTTTTGAAGTCCTAATTTGTTTACAATATTTTCCGGTTCCCTTCCCTCCCTCCAAATCCTCTCATACACCCCTCCCTACCCTTCTTCAAATTCATGGCCTCTTTTTCATCAATTATTATCACATGAAGATATGTATTTGTATATGCACAAATATTCCTAAATACAACCTGCACAGTCCATATGATGTTACTTGCACATATGTTTTCAGGGCTGACTGCTTGGCACTGGACAGCCAATTAGTGTGTTCTTCCTTGGATAAAAATCATTTGTGCTCTCAGATTTTCTCAGTCGCCTATAGTTCTTTATGTAGAGTTGAGACTTTATGGGTTTTTCTCTGTCAAACTTGGCATGTTCATTAGTGTCTACTGCATAAGTTTTCATAAAGCTTAAGAGCATTTCACATAAATCTGTTCACACACGTGCGCACACAGAAAGTTATAGCACTAACACTCTTGCTTTATGGAAAATTTAGGATACTACAGTCACACGATGAAGATACTGCTGTTGCCTTGTTGCTCTCTGGGAAAGTTGGGGAAGCCATTCCATTGTGTCATTGTTTATTCTTTCAGAAATATTTATTGAGCACTCATGGAATACTAGACAGAAGTCCCAGCACTAGAAATAAAAATAGTGAAGAAAGTACAATAAGGAGGAAAGTGTGGATCTGTGTTTAAATGTGTGTGTGTGTACTTATGTAAATGTGTATGTGGGGTGCACACATGTTATCTGCTGAGCAAAATCACAGAACAAGCTGGAAGCTGCCACCCACAAGCCTGGTAGCTCAGTGCAGCCAGGTCTTCCTCATTTTCTCAAGGCATTCTGCAGGGAGTGAGTCCCTCTGGGACCTCATCTCATGACACTCCAGAAGATGCAAGCATCGTCCACCCTCTCTGTGAGGGTAACAATGAAACTAAACAAACTGTTCCCACTGAAAATGCAAATTGCCTGGATTCTGCCTCTCAGAGTCCATTCAATTCAAAAGAAAAAAATCTCACCCAGGTATCCCTCAACAGAAGAATGGATGCAAAAAATGTGGTATATATACACAATGGAGTACTATTCAGCCATTAGAAACAATGAATTCATGAAATTCTTAGGCAAATGGGAGCCGGAGAACATCATACTAAGTGAGGTAACCCAGTCTCAAAAGATCAATCATGGTATGCACTCACTAATAAGTGGATATTAGCCTAGAAAACTGGAATACCCAAAACATAATCCACACATCAAGTGAGGTACAAGAACGGAGGAGTGGCCCCTGGTTCTGGAAAGACTCAGTGTAGCAGTATAGGGCAAAACCAGAACAGGGAAGTGGGAAGGGGTGGGTGGGAGAACAGAGGGAGGGAAGGGGCCTTATGTGACTTTCGGGAGTGAGGGAGCAGAAAAGGGGAAATCATTTTGAAATGTAAATAAAAAATACATCAAATTTAAAAAATGTTGGGTTCCATAGCTGCCTGCAGCTATTACGAAGTGGGTTTCTGGAACAGAAGCTGAGGGATAAATGGGGAAGAGGGGCGAAAAGAAGTATGGCTAAGACAATATTCACTGATCAAAGCCCGAAACTTTAATGGCGCCAGACTTTTTAACAGTTTGGGCAAACCCTTCCCCCCAGACTCCAGGCTGAGTTCCGGTGGAAGTTGTCTAGCTTCTCTTGGAGGTCCTCGTCTTGACTGCTCTGGCAGCTGAGTGGGTCACCTGCTTAATTCAGGAATTCCTAGACCTGGAGGAACAATGAACTTAACCTTTACTTCGAGCACTCGGCCCTAGGTGGAGCAGGATCCTGGCTATCTGGGAGAAGTTAACCTTGACCAAAGTCAAACTCTGACCATGTGCAGGACTGCCCCAATATGGCCCTGTCCAAAAAATGCATGAAAAAAATCTCACAACTAGATATAGGCAGCTGTAGACCCACTGAGTTTATAAGGCAGAAATGGCCATAGATTGAAATGATTTGCATCCCATTGAGAGTGATTTGGGGAAGGAGTTTTTCTTCAGGAACAGCAGATGGGCAGGGCACAGGAAACAAAGGCCTGCTAGTCACATATGCAGAGAGCAGAGAGGCAAGCTGTTTAAATAGACCAGTGCTTTTGCCTTCAGATGGGGCAAGCTTTGCCCCAAAGGCTACAGTTTGATTGTGTGCAGATTTGAGTCTAATAGTTCCAGACCTATTTTTTTATATGTTAACTGAAAAGCTTAATCTAAAAATGTGTGCAATCTTTTTTTTCTTGCACCTATCAAATCACCAAATATATGCACTTCATCTGACAGTGGCTACGACACAGCCAAGTCCTTTGAGACCAGTGATGCTGGTAACTTGAATATGGACTGTTTCTACTCCCATTCCAGTTTACAACTTCTTCATGGTAACTGAAGAATCGCCTCAGAGGGAGTGAGGTGGTTGATAGTTGGAAAGGTGTTTGCTGGTCTGCACATATCATACAGTGGAGACTCTGTTTCTACCAAGATTACAGACTTGGTATGTAGTTCTCTTATTTGACTTGTAACAAAAATTTCATGAAACACCAATTTTAATTCTGCTTTTCATTTTCCCAAAATGGAAATGTCTAAGCTAAGTTTATTTTTGGTTATAAAACTAATACATGCATACATTGTTCCTGTCAAAGTCTGAATATTTGATGTAGCTAAATTCTCCAGTGAAAACAAACCCATTTCCTGCTGTCTCCTCAATCAGGAAAAATAGTCCTTTCCAACCTTTTGCTACATTCTCATTACAAACATTTGCTAAATGGTAAACCCACAAACTCACCTGGACCTGTTTCTTTGCTTGTGTCTATATGTGAAAATTAAGTTTCTACCCAAAGTTTGCGGTATCAAATTAAACATCTCTATAAAGAGCTGAGGTGTCTGCTAAGATTTTAGTGCCTGTTGCCTCCCAAACTCATGTTGAATTTTAGTTATCTTTATCTGAGTAATAAGAGGTGTGTCCTTAAGAGGTAACTCAGACATCAAATCTGTGCTCCCATGAATACAGTTGGTACAATCTTTGCCTCTTTGCCCTGTGCCTTTTTCCATGTAAAGATGAAAGTTCTGAAACTCGGGGCACAAGACACTCAACATTCCATACAGAATTGGAATTGATAAATTGCCTGGCACCTACTGTGATGCCCTATTGGGTAGCATCTGTCACACAAGATTGCCATACCTTCAGACATCTGTGTCCTGAGCCTCCAGAGAGGAGCACTGCTACTGGCCCATGGGAGTATCCCGTAAGGGTTTGTAGGAAAATAAGGAACAGCTAAGTAAGCAATGATCAGACTAATCTAGGCAAAGCAAAAATTTGAACATAGTTTCCTTACATGGTCCTTGGAGTAGAAAAATATAAAGTAGAATGAAGTCTGTAAATACATCCCAAGCTGCATAAAGTAAAATTGACCTGGCCCAGTAGGCCATAAGCTGTCTTAGTGAATTATGTGAGTGGATATTTCTAAAATCTACTTCATGAAAGTTCAAATGTCTTGTGGGCTTTAGGTATTATTGCTTAATCTCTGTCGACTTGAAGCTCCCAGCATTCAGTGCTTTCAACAGGCCAGCAACTCACTCTAGGCATCCTTGGATAGACCTTGATTCTTGACTCAAGAGTTTATTTACCACTGGGCTGAGGCAGCAGGAAGTATGGCCACAACGAGCTTTTGGAATTGAGTGCTATGGATTCCAGGAGTGAAGCATCCCTGCATGCAGAAGGCCCCTGGCTCATTTCCAACTGTTACCCAACCTGGAGAGATGAACAGGGTCACGTCTTTATAGAGCTTCTTCACTAAGCCAAGCACAAGCCTGTGTGGCTGAGACTCCTTCTGCACTCTGGCCTAGGCTGCAGCACACTAACTCTTACCTCCTGCCAAGATGGACTATTCCATGGTGCCTCATGGATATGACTATAGATCTGCATGCGAATAAGGGCAGGCCGAGTTGAAGCTTGCATTGCCCTGAATGACAGTGGCCCCAGTGACCTGGTAGCTCAGAGCTGTCTCCTTCTAAACCAGGATACTCCCTAGCCATCCCTCCCCCATCATCCCTGGGAGTGGACAACTTCCCTAGTTCTGAATGTCTTTTCCTTCCGCTTGGGACACCTCACTTTTCCTTCAGGAAAGGCAAGCTCCCCTAGGCAGGATGCTCCCCACCCAGCAAATCCCCAAGAAGCCTCAACAGTGCTGGCGGCTTCAGACTTACAGGACTATTCCAGGGGATGCAGAGGAATGGGCCTCATCAGAGTGATCAGAATGGGCCTCATCAGAAGCAACCTTTCTCCATTTGTACAGCAAAGGGCTATTTTAGAGACTCATGGAGTATTCCCTAAACATTTAAAACACACTAAGTAAACTAGGGTTGTTTTGTATCCTGCCTTGAGGTAAGCCTTCCAGTGCTGTGCACAACAGCTACTCTATCCGCAGTTTCATATATTGAAGTTTGTACTCTTTCCATTGGAATCCATAGATGTAAATCAAGGATTTACAGAAACCTTCCAATAATCTTAAAGACTCCATCCTTTCTTCTAAATTGCTAAGTCTTTTTTTTACTCTTGGTAGTGCTGGGCTTGGAACCCATAGTCTAGCACACATTGGCAAATGATTCCTCAGACAAACACACACACACACACACATCACAAACCCTCTATGGAATTTCTGTTTTTATTCTATTTGCCCCTATTCTTGTTCTTCTCAGGGTTTAGGCTTCCCCTGAAGAGGCTCCATGCATAATCCCACCCTTTCTAAATTCTCCAAGGACATTATTTTGCAACTGCCTTATGTTTAATTTCTGTTCTTTAATTCTTCAACTGTGTGGTCCTAACTAATGCATTTGGTTCTCTGTGGACAATATGTTCTCAATACAGGGGAAAACATTTATACACACAAAAACACTCAAGAAGATAGCCCAACCTAATAAACAAACAAAAAAAGTAAATAGGCAACATAAAGTAAACAGAAAAGAAATATGGCCAGTGAGCACATTCAAAAAGACACCCCCCCCTTGCTAGATGGCAGAGTGAAGTTGGTCAGATATACTGCAATCAGAAAGTCAGTGGAAGCGAGCTCATGTTCAATTTGTGCAAAGGTGAAATCTGCTTACAAGAGAGAAAGGAAGAGAGAGGTAGGAGGAGAAGGCAGGACAGGCTGCAGGGGAGTCGGGGAAGTGAAGTGTAGCTATGAGTCAGCAGCTATGACTAAGCCTGCAGCATCTACTAGCAGACTGTCACCAGGGCTAGGAGTCTGGATTCCTTGGTAACTGAGACTGCAGATAGAGCTCTATACTCAGGTAAGGCTGCTTCACATAGGACATCATCTTGGCAGTCTGTGTGCTCTCAAAGAGGGAGGGTAGAATTGGGGGGACATGGCTGAGCTGTTAGAAAGAGTGTTTATTCAAGTCCTTACAGGTCACAGTGGAGGCCTAGTAAGGGCTCAGGCAAAGAAATAATCTGTCACTATATAAAACCAACCTTTTTCTGGTAAGATGGCTCAGCAGTCAAGAGTACAGAGAACCTGAGTTCTGTTCTCAGCATCCACATCCAGCATCTCTAAGGGATCTGATGCCCTCTTCTAGTCTTCAAGCCTACCCTATACTCAGGTGCACATATCCACACATAAGACACAAAATGTACACACAAATTTTAAAACTAAGATAAACCTTTAAAACTAGCCTTAAAAACAAAAAGGATAAAAGATAGCATACACAAGTATGTCTCACCTAGTATACTCAGAACCATGGTGTTGTGGATTTTGTGTTGTTCAGCTACTGTAATATTCATACATGCATTTTGGGACATCCCAGGGATGGGACTCAAGTCAAAAGGCAGAGCTCATTCATGCTTCCTGTGCATCTGTCCAAGCAGCTTGGAGGGAGTTTTATGCCATTTTCTCACAATAAGCTCTACAATACTTCAATCAACATTCAGCACATGAACTAAAGCCCTGTGGTGGTGTGTTCCCCATTGGTGGTGCTGAATTGGTCCTTGGAGAGATTTGAGATCTGCAGCTCTACCTGTGCCCAATATGTGTAAGGGCCTGGGATAACTGCTACTCACACTTTGGAAAACTGCCAGGGGTGTTTCTAAAAGCTAGAATGTGCAGGCAGTCTATTAAGATATTTCAGAAAAGAGGGTTCATGTTGTAAAACACAAGGACAAGATGATCAATAGTAGAGCTGATAATAACAACCCAAACAACAGCAATCTATCATACGAATAGCATAAGAGAATTTATAATTCACCAGTGGATTACTGCGAATCAAATGTTGATCACAACAGCACAAGTGAGTCTCACAGACAAGACACGTACACCAAAAAACACCTGATGAGAACTCCCAGGAACAGGTATAAATGCCTGTTAAGAGGAGCCTCAGCTGTGGCAGCGGTGGGCTAACTACAGAAGCAGCAGAAGCCAGAAATGTTCTTGGTTGATGAGAGACTCAGAGGTCAACGTCTAACACATCGTTAATTAGCACAATCAAAAACAGTGCACAGTACAGCTGGCAACAGTAGCCTTGAAATGAAGGAAGACTGTGACTTGCTCACTAAGTACATTACACACAGCTTATTTTGAGCCTGTTTTTCAAACAAAATACCCTTCAAAGGCATTTGTGAAATCATGAGGTCAGAAGAGTTCTTACTGGATATGATATAAGGAACCATAAGCTCCCGTATCACAAGAGTGCATGCTTATATTCTTACCAATCAGAATACAAGCTGAAAGACAAAATATTGTATGAAGTTTGCTGCAAAGATACCCCCAGGGGCTGAGAGGCATTGAAGTCACAGGTCACTCTCGATCAGTTACAGCTACATGGGAGTATATTTTCATTTTTGTCCTATGTTTTCCATAATAGAGATCTTTTATTCTATCTTTACTATCTAATATATTAAAAACATTATATGAACACAGCATTTAGAAAATAATAATGTCAAAAACAATGTCTGTGTGCATTGAGTGCAGATCACCCCTCCTACCTAATTCTCCTGTAATGATTATTTTTTTTAATTAAACTTAGTTAGCTTTGGGAAAAGCCAGAAGGAAAAACTAAGACTTGGGATAAAGTTCTATTTTAAGACAGAGCCTGTCTTTGCTTCATCTTGTGAGGAATGCAGCAGAGTATATGAAACAATGCCAGGGTATCCCACCCCTGCCCTTCCTCCTCCTGGCCCAGCCCATAGGATCATCCCACAGGGAAGGAAGATAGTTACTAGCCTAGCACATCCCTGAGCTGGCTGGAAGCCTTCCTCCTGGGTTTAGAACTAAGGAAGTCTTCCTGCTGCCAATGCCCTAGAACTGTTATGGATGGACCTTATTAGTTCATCTCAGCCTCCACCCAGGTTCCCTCTTGAGAAAAAGAAAAGAGGCCAAAGGATACTATTAACACCATCCATGGCTTCCCCTCTCTGTGAATGTCTCTGCAGCTTGGATCTTGCATTATGCTATTTCTAGAGGGAAATGTTTGTTGCAGGGATGCTGCAGACCTGAGGCTCTGGAGCAACTGTAAGGCGGGACTCTGATGGGGTCTGTGGACCACGGTGTTTGAAATCAATACTATGAAGACTCCTCTAATATATTAACATATATAGAACTCTGAGAATACTCAACTAAAGCAAAATATAACAGCTAAAAGCTTTACTTCTGAACATCTGGTAGCAAAGGGAAGTTTGTGGGGACCATCACAGAACATTCTATGACATTGCTTTATTTATTTATTTATTTATTTATTTATGTATGTATATTTATTTATTTATTTGGTTTTTTCAAACCAGGGTTTCTCTGTGTAGAGCTGGCTGTCCTGGAACTCACTTTGCAGACCAGGCTGGCCTCGAACTCAGAAATCCACCTGCCTCTGCCTCCCAAGTGCTGGGATTAAAGGTGTGAGCCACCACCACCCGGTTATGACATTGCTTTCTGAATCCCCTTATCTAGAGTGTAAACTTGAAGCAGTGTTCTGGAGTAGGATACATATGAGTTTCAGCAGCTCTGTGAACCCTTGAGGTCACATTTTGAACCTATTATGTGGAATGTGAGGCCATGAGTCTCATAGAGTGGTTTAGGGACCTGAAGCAAGAACAACAGACCTCAGTGAATATTCAAGATCAGATTTTGTTTTGAAGTAGGATTTCAAATAGGCAGGTTGGATTAAACTTACTATGTGCCTTGGAAGGACCTTTAATTTTTGGCCTTCCTGCCTCTACCCTTGTGCTAGCATTACAATTGTGCATCTCAGGCCTGCTCTCATGTGGTGCTGGAGAATCCAACCCAGGGCTTTATACATGATAGAAAAGCATTCTATTAGCTGAGTTACATCTCCTGAACCCTCTCCCAGGCCAGGTTTAACATGTTCTTGATGCATATGAAATCTGAATGTGTAACATTTCTTTATAGGTACATTTCAGCACTGTCTACCTCTGTGAAGATGTTTTACACAATGAAAGACTGGGCTTCCTCATTTAAACTGTGAAACAATTATTCTTGAAAGGTTACTGTTGGCAATAATTTTCATTTCTTTAAAACACACACACAAACAGAGAGAGAGACAGAAGAGAGAGAGAGAGAGAGAGAGAGAGAGAGAGAGAGAGAGAGAGAGAGAGAGAGAATATTATGGGAATATGTTTCCATTCTAATCCCAGATGTAGGGTATGGGACTGCTTTAGGTTGTCCACAGCCACTGACTATGATTTGCCTGGTGCTTTAGCAGGCATGTAATTTTGCCAGCAGCAGATAGTTTCAGCAATTGTGTGACTTTTGGAATTCTGGGCACTTTTCAGAGGTTATATAACTACAAGGGCCCTGGGAGGGATGATGGGTTGTTGGTTTTAGTTAGTTGTTGGTTGGTTGTTGGTGGTTGCACTTTGTTAAGTAGGTTTGTTAAGTACTGGTGCACAAAGAAGAAACAAAAAGAATAGGAAATTAGGTATCCTGATAGTGAAGATCACACTTTCCCCAAGAAACTCAATGTCCCTAATCAGCAGGAAGCAGTCTAATAAAAATGTCACCCCCTATTCTTTCTATCCTTTTTTTTCTCTCCTATCTAGTGTTAGGGGCTTGTAAGGGTGGAGGAAGGATGGAGAAGGGTAGAAAGTAGCCAGACCAGAAAACAAGACCAGGTGGGCCAGCTTCCATAGCCACACTGCTAGCCTGAGGAATCCAAACTTCTTACAGAATCATGGGAAAATTTTACCTTTAGCTCTTTCACTTACTCAGGGACCCCTAATGGTTGACTGTTCCTTACCACCAGCTCTTTAGAAAGTCTACTAACAGTCCACACTACAGTGACGCAGAGGCCCACTGCATACAGTGATGAGCTTGTCATAACTGTCAAAGCAGCTGACACCCAGGCTAAGTGCCCTGTCTGGCTCTAGCTGAGGGCAAGGGCCAGTTTGGATCCTCTACAGTGGAGGTCAGTCTTTGTTTTTTGCTGCCATTGTTTGTTTTCCTCTTGCCCTTGAATTTTTATTTTATATTTATTTGATTTATCTTATTTTTTCAATTTTATTCTTATTCTTGAAATTCTTGGTATTTTCCTGTGCTGTTTAACACACGTTCTCATAGTCAAAACTGTAGCTTCAACAGTAATAAAATATGTATTTTTAATTAAACAATTGATAACACTTGTGAGAAAAATGAGAGGTAGGAAACGCCACAATTTCAGTATCCCGGAGGTAATTATGGCTTACATAAACAGAGCATAGAAAACGCATCTCTTTCCTGTCTGGACTCTTCAATATTGTGTTCTTTCCTTTCTGATTTAGGGGAAATATACACTCTATATATAGTTCAACTCTCCTGAAGTTCCTGTAGGTTTAGTATGCATCTATAGAACACAAACTGGCAGTTCCTTAACAGCCGGGGAAGTAGTCCTTTAACAATACATTCCCAGGAAATATCCCTGGGCTGACTGCGGAAGGGTGTGTAGACACTGCTATTTTCCACTCCAGTTCTGCATCCACCCACTTTATGAGTCACTGAATGTGTCCCTTATCAGGCCCTGCCTCCCACCTCCACTGTTCCCCTAGCCTCATGTGAGCTGACCTCACCCAGTCTTGTAGACTCCCCATCTGCTGACCAAATCACATTTTAGGAAAGAAAAATAAAATGACATAAATAGTTTGAATTAAAACTTGATTTAAAAGATATAGATAGAAATAATCAAGAAAGGGGTCAAGAATAGTAATCCTGGGTTTACAATGGAAGAAGGTAGATAGAACAGACTAGAAGAAGGAGAGAAGATACAGTACAGATTCTTCAGACAGCAGAGCAATTTTTGAAGAACAGTATGGTCAACTTTGTGCCAAAATTATATCGGTGTCTTTCTTAAGGTTTTACTGCTGTGAACAGACACTATGATCAAGGCAACTCTTATAAGGATAACATTTAACTGGGTCTTGCTTACAGGCTCAGAGGTTCAGTCCATTATCACCAAAGCAGGAACATGGCAACATTCAGGCAGGCATGGTAGAAGAGGAGCTGAGAGTTCTACATCATCTGAAGTATGTTAGAAGAATACTGGCTTCAAGGCAGCTAAGGTGAGAGTCTTAAATTCCACACTCACAGTGACATACCTACTCCAATAGGGCCATACCTTCTAATAGTGCCACTCCCTGGGGTAAACATATACAAACATCACAATGGATAAATGTCTTTAAAACATATAACTTAAGAAATGCTACAAAAGAGAAAAGTGACTTGGGATAGAAATCATCTCAGGAAACATTACAGAGCTTATCAATAAAGCAAGCAGCTTCAGGGTGAATCAAAGGAAAGGCAAAGAGTGGCCTTAGGTGGAAAATGATTACCTCATGTCTCAGGACCGCACTTATTATAGCTTACTGGATTGATATAAGGGGCACTGTACACTGTGATAAAAATGTTACATTTGGGGAAGGTATGCCTTGGATTCTGTCAAACCAGGGAATGCTGCATGTGACATTCATGACTTTCATCTGTAAAAATTAAAAATGGCTTTGAAGTATGACATCATCAGGAAAGAGAAATCAGATGAGAAGTCAGGAGCCCAAAGCCATGGTCACCAGTGGGAGTGAGCAATGGGACCACACTGATCCCTGGGAAGGACTGAGTGGTTTTATGACTTCCAACTCCGACTAAAGGATGAATAGGGGGACTACTGAGGGTTGAAAGATTAAGAAAAGATAGGCATTGAGATGATGGAGAAAAAAAGATGTTAGCAAATGACTTTACCAAAACAAAGGATGTATGAAACAAGCCTTATGGAAACCTCCTGGTTAATAAGCTAATTTCAAAAGCCGTTAAAGCTTTAGAAAGAGTTTAAATGGAATTACCCATCATTGGTGGACAGTGCCCCTTCCAGAGAGCATGAATTAATAAATTAATATTGTAGTTCAAAGAACGGAGTACCTCCTTATGAGTTATTGGACATGGAAGCTCCAGAAGTCTCCAAAACAATCATTGACATTGATTATCCATCATAATTATGTGCTACACATTGTCTGTAGGGCATTGATGAATCAGTCTAAACATCATCTGGGACACTGTCTCCCTGATGGTTAGCTTTCATGGAGGCAGAAAATACTATGCAGAATGATAGAGCACAGCAATGGTCTTACCCAGCTCTGAACCCTGGATGCTATAATACCAACAGGTCAAGAAAGATGTACTTACTGGTATAACAGTCACAACTATCTGATTTCTGGTTGGATTTGAGGCCTGTTCCACAAAGGAATTTTAGGCCTGGTCTGTAATCCTAGTTAAAAGTCTGCATTCATACAGTTTATACTCCCTAAGGTAGAACCTACTATTGTTATTTTGCTAAATGCTAATGTCAAATTGCCTTACAAATATTTATGTTTATACCCATAGACCTGAGTGGTTACCATCCTCAGTTAGAGGAGCTTATTTTTGCAGTAGGCAGCAGTCACTAGAAGAATGCATAACTAGTCAAAGCATTGAGAATAAAAAACTGAATGTTCAGTCCTAAATATGTCAACTATATTAACCATTTCACTACCAAGGCTCAGGGAACATAAGAGCCAGAGAACACGAGCATGCATGCTGTAAAATTGGTTCTTCTGGACATGACATGGCTACAGCAATCATGAATCACAGAAGCAATGAGTACCTGCACAAGGTCAAACCAGTTAAAACCCCAGGGATACGTTGATATAATCTCCAATCCTACCCTATCTAAGGAGCTAGTTTTTAGCAATCAGGCACCTCCATGAGCCCTGCAACAACAATGCTGGCAATCAGAAATTTTCCAGCCCCAGAGGGACTTGGCCCGACAACAAAACACATCATCACTAGCTGCCCAGAGATGACACATTTCCATTGATGCCCCTGGCACATGTCCTCCCATGCATGCACCATGGACCTATGAAAGGTTGTGATTCTCTTCCCCGAACCTATTTTCTTCCCTCCATAGGTAGCCTCTGTACTTCTTGCTTTTAATAAACCTCCCACATGAGACCTGTTGCCTGATGTGATTTTGTTGGAACCTACTGCTTAGTTCTATCACTAGTGACAATGAACAATTGCTGGGGGAGGGATGGATCTACTATGGGTTTGTCATGGATGGATCCACACCTATGTGCATATTGTCAGCACTAACTAGGCATAGTGAATATACATTTTACATGAAGTTGGTTGTATTAGGGAGTTATGGGGTAAGTTGAGTGGAATAAGGGTAGATCTGGTCATATTTCATATGAAATTCAAATTGTATGAAACCCTCAAACATTTAAAAACATTACAAAAGTAATTTATATATAAGTTTGTGTTCTCTGTAATTATTTTTGCCAAACCAGTTGTAATATTGCAGTTGGGCTGTGCCCTCCAATCTTTCTTGGGAACTCAGACTTTTAATGACTGTTTTCCAGCTGTCCTTCTTTTTAAGATTATGGTCTCATAGTCCCAATTTAAATATTTCTGCTATTTAAGCAAAATCTCATTTTCAGAGTCACAGTTCTCTGGATGGTTGCTTGTTTCTTTTAGTCAAAGCCCCAGGCATCCTTGGTCACTGTGTGGTACCTGCTTGTAAGTCTACTGGGAAAATGTTTGGGTATGGTAATTGACACTCATTTGGGAAGCATTTACAGACACATTTCTGTTTCCAATTTTATAGGCTCAATATGGCTGTTTGGTGAGAGTAATTTAACTTGCAAAGGTCCCACAAAGGATCAGGTATTCTACTTTGGGACTGAAATGGGGTAGTAAGACTTTTTTGAACAATGAAATCTTCTTGATATTCAGACACTTCAAACCCAGAATTTTTGTTTGCTTTCCCAATCCTCTTGCTTATGAGAGTTTCATTAGCCTAGATGTCACCAAGTTCGATCCTGAGGTTGTCTCACTTAATATTTTCCAGAATTGTTTTTTCTTCTTCAGAGAAACATACATGACAGTAACAAATCTGGAAAGTGAGATTTTTACAGAAATCCTTGTATCCACCAGTGGATTAATCATAAAATTTACCACCCTGACTGCAAAGTGTGAAAATTATGCCCTGAAGCAATTTCAGACTTAGAAAAAATATACATGACTTCTTCATCAGTTATAAAAACTTCTTAGCACAAATGGTTTTCTACAGGCTTTGTGCCAGGAAGCCTCAATAGCAGCTATTTCTACCTTACGCCACCCCCCACCCTGAGTTCTCTCACCTCTTTGACAGAACTACCTCTTGAGTGGAAGCTGAACCGAATGAGTCCTTCTCATACACAGCATATGGTAGACATGGCATGTGAAAGAAGATGCCTCTCATGTTGGCACTATCTGTCCCCCTGCAGTGAGTTGCCCACCATAGAGGAGTCATCCAAATGTATAATGGCCCAAACACTAGAGTGTAGAACCTGCTAGTAACCACATGTGTGGGCTGCCACCATCAGTGATGCAGCCATACCTACCAGTTTTCTGTCAATTTGAGAAATCTAAAATCCTCTTAGAAGAGGAAACCTCACTTGAGAAAATATCCCGCGAGATAGCCCTGTGGACAAGCTTGTGGTATATTTTCTTGGTTGACGATATAGATGACCCATTGTAGGTGATACCAACCCTGGATAGGTATTCTTGTGTGCTATAAAAAAGCAGACTTAGCAAGCCATGAGGAGCAATCTGATAAACAGCACTCTTCCATGGCCTCTGCATTCCAGTTACTGCCTCCAGTTTCCTGTCTTGAGTTCCTCCTGCCATGACTTCCCTGGATGATGGACTTACAAGCTATAAAGTAAAACAAACTCTTTCATTACAAACTTGCATTTGGTCCTGGTGTTTTAACACATTACAATTTCACAAGAGATCTGTAGGCATAAGTGTTTTTGCAACCTCCTTTTGATAAGGGTTCAACCTCACCCCTAGCCCACCACCACCAGAAGTAGCGGAAAAGAAAAGTTACTAGGATATGGGGAAAGTGAATCTGTTCAGCAATAGTTCTTTGTGGCTGAGCTTTATCTTTTTGGGCAGCAGTTCAGTCCCATGGAAAACACCAAATGTGATTCATCAACTGCAGATCAGTCCTCTAGGCAGGCAGACACCAGGCATGAACCACCAGCTACAGTCCAGTCCTTTCAACAAGCAGACACCAGGCAGCTGTAGTTCAATTCTGAAGAAACCACCAGGCTCACCAACCAGCCTGAGGGGAGGCCATGGAAGCCACAAGCTGCTGCAGGAACCTCGGGAGCAGTTCTTGGGTGAATTTCTCTCAATAGTAGAATTATCACAAGTTGAGCTCAACAACATTATGTAAGGTGTACCAATACATGCATGTCTTTAGGGAAGAACAAGGAGGAGCAAATCCAACAAAGGTTCAGTGTTTGTCTCCCACTATCTGTGGGATCATATTTATACTCCTTTATCAAGCATCCTTTCACATATCTGCTATATCCAAACATCCTTTCACCTGTGTCTACTTCAGGAAAAATAGTCTTTTATGTGTTTGCTTTAGCAAGACATTCTTTCACCTGTGTGCCCTCAGCAAACCATAATTTGGCATAACTGACTTTCCAAAGAACTAGAACTTTCCATTTCAGAGGCCATAGGCTCACCCGTGATTTCCCCTTCAGCTTCATGCAAGACTTTGAACTTAGGCATACACTAAGCCACAGATGAATTTCTGGTCTTTGGGGAAAAAAATGTACATCTGTTGTTTTAATCAGCTAAATCTTACTGTAGTTTGGAATACAATATAGATAACTAATATAGTCATTCTATGTAAAAAATAAAAATAAAAGTACTTCCTACTATCCTTAAAAGAAATTAGGATCTAGATTGGTTGGTTTTATTCATCACCTACCACATTTCCATCAATCCTACACCAAACATGGAGTCTTGGAGTCAGAGATGTAAAGAACACCACTTATGAGCTGGGTGACCATGGTATCTTGTTTAAAAACTAAACCTATTTCTCAGCCTTCCAATGGAATCCAGCCTATTGATCAAATTTGGCTTCTTCATCTTCAGTATGAAACATAGTGAATTAATCCCTAAGCATTTGTGCAAGTCCTAGCACAGTCTTGACACCTAATGGACAGTCCCAAACATTCCTCCTATTTTTACAGCAAACCTACTAAACAGATACCTACAGAGATATCTAGCATCCAACCAAAGACTAATCACAGTTTAAAGTAGGATTAAGTACATGTTGCCAAAGATGTTGTCCTTCATTTTATGTCCTAGTGGCAGCAAGAGAGAAAGGACAAGTGTGCATATGCACAGACCTAGGCATAGGGTCAAGGTCAAATCAACAGCCATTCTTCAGCCACAGCCAGCCTTTCCCACCTGTGGCTCCTGCAGAGGCTTTGCTGATGGTCATCTGCAGTGGTAAAGCTGTGACTCCCAGAACCACTCACTTCTCCAGCTTTGGGTGCAGTGAGCTCCCCCATAGCCCCACTTCTTTGAAGGATTACTGAAGAGTCGTTGGCATATATACAGTTTGATCACCCATAGCCACCCCAGCCCCCAAGTGCTAGAGATCAAAATTAGGGCGCTGTGCAATCTAAGCAAACACTCTTCTGCTGAGCTCTATCCACAACCAGCTTGATCAGTTGTTCTGTTAGGATGCAGTGACTATTCTCAAACTCTATTAGAAACATAAAAGCCACAGCCCAGAAAGCTAACCTGCCAGCTGTAGCTGCCTTGTCTGGCCGCCCTCTTCCAGCTGCTGGGAAAGGGTTAGAAAACACAATTGAAGTCCACTGCCAGGAGCAGAAACTCACTGAATGTCCAGGATGTTTCCTGTGACAATGATTCATCTTGTCAATTTTACTCGATTTAGAATCACCTAGGAGACATAACTCCAGATCTGTAAAGTTGTTTCCTGCGGCGATTAACTGAGAAAAGAAACCCAGCTTGAATGTATACTGCAAATCTTAGATAATCTAAATAGACAAATTAAAAGCAAGATTTGGTATACATTGTATACAAAAAACTCTTTTTAAACATATGAAGGCATAGATAGATAGATTAAAAGCAAATAAATGGAGAAAGACTATGCTGATGTCATGCTAGCTCCAGAATAAGGAAAATTTTCAGAAATACAAATTATATGATGATAACCTGGTGTTTTTCAAGAAGTGATATCAGTCCTTAATAAGCATGAATCTAACATAACATTCAATACATGTGGGGAAATCAATAACCCTGCAGAGGTAAATGATCCAGTCCATTGTAATAGTTGGAGGCTTCAATGTTCCTCTCTCAGAATGTACAGAACCAGCTTGCAGAAACTCAATAAGGACAAAATTGAACTCAAAAGTACAACCAATCAATTGGACATAATTGAAATCTGCAGCGTACGCTGGAACACACATTCTTCTCTAGATCACATTGAAACTGCACTGAAGGACACCCCATTCTGAGCCATAAAATAATATAATGACTTCCCTCAGACCATGGTGGGGTAAATAGAAATCAGCAAGCAAAAGTAGCTGGGAAATCCCCACATATCTAGAAATTCCATATTTTTAAAGTCTTCTAGTTCTTAAGAGAGGAAAATCAGAAAAAAAGTTAAATAAAAGTAAATGGGAAATAATGGAGGCAGAACTGTTCAAACATAGATGAGGTGGGGACATATAGAAATAAGTAGGCATAGGGTGTGGCTTAATCAAAATGAATGATACATGATAAAGCTTGATCTTGCAAGTCAAATTATGTGTGTGTGTGTGTGTGTGTGTGTGTGTATGAGCTAGTAAGCACAGACATAAATGAGCAGGGGGGCTAATACTCCAGATAAACATTTAAGTTGTGTGATGGCTAATCTTGATTATCAACTTGACACACCTCAGAAAAGTGAGCATCAAATCAGGAATGCCTCCATCAGATTGGCCTGGAGGCATATCTCTCTGTCATTTTCTTGATTGCAAACGATGGATAATTAGTACCACCCACTTTGGGCAGTGCTATTCCTGGACAGGTGTAGTATAGCTTGTATAAAGAAACTTGCTGTGTATGAGCCCGGGAGAACAAGCCAGCAAGCAGTGTTCCTCTATGGTCTCTGCTTCAAACTCATGCCTTGAGCTCCTGCCTTGGCTTCCCTCAACGATGGGCAGTAACCTATAAAATGAAACAAATTCTCTGTTCTTAATGATGGTCTTGGTGAGGGTTTTATCACAGAAACAGAAAGGAAACTAGGACAAGTGGGAATTGGGAGTGGGAGAGAAGGTGAAACAGAGTAACATTCTACTCTACTGGAGGGGAAGTCTTAGGACTATCAAAATAATAATTCCTCCAGATGTAATCTACAGGCTCAGTGCAACACTGAGGATCAGAGGATCATTTTGTAGATATTTCCAAACTGGAAAGTCCATAAAAGAGGCAAAATATCCAGAATAATAAGCTCAGTACTGAAAGGATTATCGAAGAACAGACTGATCCAGCTTTGAGACCACAAACTTCTGCCTGGAGCAGAACAAAGAACCCAGAGATAAACCCACATAAAACAGACAATGATCTTCCTCCAACAAGATCAAAAAGATACAATAGGGCACACAAAGTGTATTTTACAAGTGATCCTGGAACAACCAAACACCCGATGTGGGGAGAAAAAGGAAAAGAAAATTGAATCTAGACAAAGCCTTAGATGCAGCATAAGAAATTAACTGAAAATGCATCATAGATAGAAATATAAAAGAAAGTTATAAAGTTCCTAAAAAATAAAGACAGGGGATAACCTAGGTGAATTTGGGTATGATTATAAATCTTTCACATATAGCATGAAAGACATGAGCTATGAAACAAAAATGTTTTATGGCAACACACTTTATGACATTTCGTCATAGTTCCTTTGGAAAACTGTCTTAGCACACTAATGAGATGCCTACTGATTGAATGATCACTCAGAGTCAGTGCAGGGGTTGGAGTGGGAACATGACAGCTATGGTTTACAAAGTCATTTAGAGACCTGTATACCTTCTACCTGGTCCCTCCATCTTCCTCTGAGAATCTTGGGAAACCTTATTGTTCATGGACTGAGCAGAGAGGAAGGTACAACGGACTTTGACATCAGTCTACATCACTGGCTTCCGGGGCACAGCCACAAGCTACCACCCAAGCCATAAGAAAGGAAGAGATGTCAATCTCTGAACAAACATAAAGGATTTGGGGTGAAAGCCTTATATTTCACTATCTCTGCCTTGAGACTCTAAAAGTAAGGCTGAGACCAAAAAAAAGGAGGCCTTGGAAAGATCCAAAACCTTCATAGGTCTGCTGTCCTGTGGTATGAGGAGAAACGGCCTCCATCATTTGTGCCAGGTACAGGCCACAAAAATGCAAGCTGCAAAGCTTCATTACTGTGCTGTCAATGGCCCCTCTCCTCTTGCTCCCCATCTTCTCCTCTCTCTGGGCTTTGAACACACTTGACCTTACCCTTTCTAATTCAGCTCTGTTCCCTTCTAGATAAAGCAAACAGAACTCTAATGAAAGTGTTTCCTTGTGAGAGTGTTGTGCTCTCTGGTGCTCTTCATGGTGAACTCAAGTAGAACCGCTATTCTCTGCTCCAGTCTGCTGGGAGTGTTGGATGGGGCTTCCTGGGAAACAATCTAGGGCTCATCTGAGCCCCCTTGGGAACTGAATTCTAGCGAGCATGACTGGCTATGGCTCCAGCTATGAGCAAGAGCAAACTGGGCCTCTCCTGTGCGATTCCATCACATCTGGAATGCAGAAGAAGATCCAAGAAGAATAGCAACTAATCTAAGGTCACTTGGCTCAGGCAGCCCTGTCCTCCTCCCCCTGTGACAGATCACTGCCACTTCTCTTTTATTCTAACAATCATTTAATCAGTAGAGCTGAGTGATATTATTAAAATAGCCACCAGGGCCAGCATTTCACACCCCAACTTCATTGGGTCTCCAGTGACTCTAACTCAAAAAAAAAAATGCAGAAGTCTCCTGCCCTGCCTAGCCTCTCTAATACAAACGTTCTTTTACTCTTGTTTCTCAAAGCACATATAACATTAGACAGCATCCATGTACATACATATATGGACATACATGCATGTATTCTCATATACAACATGTGCACATATCACTACTGTTTAATGCATCTGCACTGTGAGAACTTGTAGGATCTTCACTGCACAGTGAATGGAGAAGATGAGCTTGTCTCCCTGCAGCTACTTACCATACCTGTGTCTAGCACTTTGGGTCCAGTCTTCACCACAGAGCAAAATAGTTAAAATTTCATCAGTCCCTAAGCCTTCAGCATCAAATCTATCTATGAACACACTGCCCGTGTGTTTAAGTCTGGAAGAGCTTGTAATTCCTTCTGATAAGAAGAGAATAGATGTCACCCCTAACTCATAAGACAGAAAGAATGATGGTAAGAAGAGTAAGTGGAGAGATTGACCACAGTCTTGAGACAACTGTTCATGTCTACAGTCAATTACCTGTGCCACTATAGATGCCAAACTGACTACCACTAGCTCATTTCATGAGATTTTCTAATGCAGAGCAGGTACCATATCATCTGAGCTATGAGACTGTGAACTTATTCCTAAGAACCTTGTGTCACAGTTACTCTCATCATCATATGGCTGTGTGTGTGTGTGTGTGTGTGTATGCATGCAAAGGCTATACTCTGGGTACTGGGGTGGGGCAGACCAGGTGAGAACTCCAGACACACAGATCTCACCTGTGAGGCATAGAGTAGGAAGATTTAATTATCTATCTGCATGAAGTCAAGAAGGAAGAGAATGCCACCTGTGTGATCCAGACTTGTAGACATCACCTATTTTTATCAGCCATCAAACAGGCTGAGCAGAGTGGCTGGCTTCTGTACTGATCCATGGAAATCACAGGGGCAATCAAATAGAATAGAGTGTTCTAGTGGCATGACCCTGTCTCAGCGCACTGCCTGGGAAAGCGACTTCCCCCGCTCTGTGGCCCAAGGGATAACAGTAAGGCGCATTATTAGTGACCCATCACTTTTATTAGAAGACAAGGGCAAAGAGCTACCACTGGAATAAGAAGTAAACACCAAGGTGTCTTTGTTCAAAGAAAGTGTACACTGTCTTCACTGATCTTAGTCCTGACACTTGGGCATAACAATTTTTCCTTCTGTTTCCTTTATTATTTTAATGGGTACATAATAATTATACAACTTATCCTATGGGATTAGAATCAGGTAATTAGCATCTCATTGTCTCAACCATCTGTCATTTGTGCTGCAAATATTCAAAATACTTTCTTCCAGCTCTTCTGAACTAGTAAGGTGTGGATAGCACTTTGCTCTAGAATACACTAGAACTTATTCCTCCCATCTAACTGAATTTTACACCCAAGTCACTGAGTTTTTGTCACCCTTCCTTCCTTGCCTCTGATAACCATATCGTTCCACTCTATTCCTCCAGAGTCAGTTTTCTTTATCTGCCACAAACAAATGAGAGCATGAGGTATTTCTCTTTCTGTGCTCAGCTTACGTCACTTAATATAACGTTCTCTGACTACCCCATGACACTGCAATGAAAATATGCTTACCACTGCGGAAATGCATCCAGAACCACGACTGACCATCTCACCTAAGGATGATAGCTATAGTCACAGAGACAAAAACAACAAACGCTAGAGAAACCGTGGTGGCAGGCAGCTTCCATGCATCGTTGGCGGAGTACAGATGGGAACAACAGTTTTAATGAAATGGCCCATGGTACAAAGTCATTGGAATGTCCTTCTGTTTCTCCACGCCCTGATATTTTTAATCTAGGTCAAATCAGATTAAAACAGCTAGACATCTCAGGAAAGGTAAAGAAAAGCCAGATATGCAGGCAAGACAATTGATGAAACGGCATCTGTTAACAGAGTCTTGTAATATTTGCAAGTGCTGTAACTGTCCTAGGGACTCGGTGACATCAGCAGACAAAGCAAGGGATGGGAGGTGAGATATCTACATCCCAGAATCGGAAGCCAGTAAGCAGAATCTAAGAGCAGACCATCATCCCAGCAGTGAGGGCTTGGGACAGAGAGAAGGCAGAGCTGGAGAGAGAGGGTAGGCAGAGCTAAGCGAAGTGCCGGGAGGAATCCCTGAGAGGGTGGGCTGTGGCTTAAGCGAAGAGCAAGTGGGCTTGGAGAGACAGAACGTGCAAGCCTGGCATGACAGAGACCACTGTGGCCAAAAGTGGGTAGAAGAGAGAGTCCCAGACGCTGACACCGAAGACCCAGATCAGAGAGTTCTGAAAGACATTGCAGGAACTTGTCTTCATTCAGAATTAAACAGAAGCAGGAGCGACTGTGAACACAGTCCCAACAGCAAGTTATCAAGATTTTTAAAGAGATCACTTATTCTGATGTTCTATTAATAATAGGCTATAGATTGACAGGTATGAAAGCCTGGAAAACCACTCAATTGTGGTGTCTGGAGAGAAATAAAAAGATGAAGCTGTTTCTGTTCTTAGCATCTTGGGATGACAAACAATCTTGTCCAGGCAGTTATATGTGGCATATAAGGGGACAAGCCAAGGCCTGAGCTATTAAGATGATGGAGTTCTGTCTAGGAAATACAGTGGAGCTGGCCCTCATGGTGAAGGCATGGGTGAGCCAGCCCTGAGGGTATAAGAGAGGGAGAGCTGCCCAGATCCTTGCTATATGCAGCACTTGGAGAGTGGACCCCAGGTACCTCAACTAGGCAGCATGGTGGAGCTGGCCCTACCTACCTCCTGATGATGTCTGCTTTGGGTGGGTTAGCCAAAGCAGTGCTGGAGAGCCCACCCTAGCCATGTAGAAAAGGGGAAGCTGGCAGGCTGACCAGCCTAGATACCACACAGGCCCAGATCCAGGGCTTTCAGTCGGCCCACCTCAAAATCTTCATCACCTGTGAACTGTTGGAGCCTGTGGAAGGGCTGGCCCTGCTGATCCAAAGCGACAGGATCTCCATGACACAGAACAACATTAAGATAATGGGGAGGAGTCCCAGTGAGGATCCAATATTGATGGTGTGTCAGAAGCCAGAGGCCTTGAACAATGAACCTTGGCAAGTGAGGGTGTGTGAATAGGTGGGTATACTGTGGGACACACTGCGACACACTGTAGCTTCCAGAATGAGATGTTTTGATTTGGTTTGTTTATTGATTGTTTATTTTCTTTTGAGGGGAGGTTGCAAGGGCAGAGGACAGATACAAGGGGAAAGGGAGATGCGTGAAACTGGGATGTATGATGTGAAACTCGCAAAGAATCATTAAAAAGATGAGGGGGAAGATGATGGAGTTCTCATTAATCAGTGTAGATAAGGTGGCTAGGTCCAGTCTCAAAAACAAGAATTCTTTATTAGCTATGACCCTGAGGCATCCTTAGAAATCCTAGTGTTATTTTCCTAGAATTATTTTTAAGGCAGAAGTGAGAGATTGTGAGAGGAGTTTGGGCTAAATATATAAACACAGGGCATAGTCAGGCCTGGTAGCTTCTGAATTTGGGAGGGTGAAGCAGGAGAATTGCTACCAGTTCAAGACCAGCCAGAGCTACAGAACAGGGTCCTGTCTCAAAAACAGAAAAATAATAGCAATAAAAAAGCATGGGGGTCTAAGGATATTAATGTTACTTCAAGTCATGAAAGAAGATAGGGTTATCTCTTAATGAAAGAAAAGACCAAGGGACTGAGTGTGAGATATCCCACCTTTAGAGGTCGAGAACATAAAAAGCCAGCAAACATAGCTGAGAAAGAAGGCCAAGTAGGCTGTGGAGTGCTACCAAGAGCAGCCTGGGCATATACCCAGAGGATTCCCCAGCACGTAATAAGGATATATGTTCCACTATGTTCATAGCAGCCCTATTTATAATAGCCAGAAGCTGGAAAGAACACAGGTATCCCTCAACAGAAGAATGGACGCAAAAAATGTGGTATATATACACAATGGAGTACTATTCAGCCATTAGAAACAATGAATTCATGAAATTCTTAGGCAAATGAATGGAGCTGGAGAACATCATACTAAGTGAGGTAACCCAGACTCAAAAGATCAATCATAGTATGCACTCACTAATAAGTGGATATTAGCTTGGAAAACTGGAATATGCAAAACATAATCCACACTTCAAATGAGGTACAAGAAGAAAGGAGGAGTGGCCGCTTGTTCTGGAAAGACCCAGTGTAGCAGTATAAGACAAAACCAGAACAGGGACGTGGGAAGGGGTGGGTGGGAGAACAGAGGGAGGGAAGGGGGCTTATGTGACTTTCGGGGAGTGGAGAACCAGAAAAGGGGAAATCATTTGAAATGTAAATAAAAAATATATTGAATAAAATTAAAAAAAAAAAGAAACCAAGAGCAGAGAATGTTCCAGAAACAAGGAGGCATGGAAGAAGTCAGATGCTGCCACTGAAGGAAAGAAGGGGAAGCAGAGAACTGACGTCAGCAACGCAAAGCTCACTGCAACCTTGCCAAGAGCAGGTTCAGGCGGGTGTCGGCACTGAACCCCGATAAAGTGGGGTGAAGAGAGACAGGAGGACATGCTTCAATGTCCCTAGTGAGGTTTATCAAAAGCTTTGCTTCACAGGGGGAGCAGGGGACAAGGGCTGAGGAAGAAGAATCCCGAGAGAGATTTAAGGTGAGATCAGTGATAGCAAACTTGATGGAGGCAGGAGGAGAAATGTGAGCCCCTAGAAGGCAGACACTCGAGGAGAGAGGATAGGAGCAGAAACAGGCAAGAAGGCAGAGAGGGTGCTGGGGGGGGGGGGTAAGTGAAAGGTGACAGAGGATCTTCAGAATGGACCTGGTTGATTATATTTTCTCAGCGAAGTTGGGAGGGAGAGATACTGGCAGGTAAGCAGAGAAGATATGATGACATAGCTAGGTAAGAAAACGTAAGAGAAATGTGGGACCGGCAATGGTATTGTCAGGCATCACCATTGGTCCAGA
The DNA here is from genome assembly GCF_947179515.1 of Apodemus sylvaticus. Classification (NCBI taxonomy): domain Eukaryota; kingdom Metazoa; phylum Chordata; class Mammalia; order Rodentia; family Muridae; genus Apodemus; species Apodemus sylvaticus. The sequence goes on along the minus strand of NC_067476.1, from coordinate 131,375,635 downwards.
GGACTCCTGGCCAGGAAGTCAAAGCCAGACCTATTCCCTGGCCATGAATCCCACAAGGAGTCAGAAGAAAGCTGGGTCTAGCTGGCAAGAGGAAAAGAGTAAGACTGTGTGTGTGGTGACTGACCATGAGATTTGAGCTTGGTCAGGAGCAGAGTGAAAAGAAATGAAAATGGAGATGTGTGACTCGGAGTAACAGATTGACAATCCCCTTAACAACTAAAAGGCCCCTCTCCATATATATTCATATAACTTGGTCCCTTCCTCCCTCTGCCATATGTATATGACACATACATACATATCATATAACACCAAGCGATGGTTTTTAGATATTAGAAAACAGTTCAGATAGGAGTCCCAGAGAAAGGAGCAATGTCAGGTGAACCTATGACACATAAACCCAAAGCCCAGGAAGACCTTACATAGGAGGTGCTGTCTCCCATGTGAAGAGCATCCTGAAAATTGGGACGAAGGGTAAAGCAGCCAAAAGTATTCAGGAGAGGCTCAGAGACAGCTCCAGGCAGCCGGAAGCCCTTCAGGTCTCCAGCTAAACAGACTTGAGTGTAGGCAATGTCTCCTCTCTGGTCTGAAGGTCTCTACCAAAGCTTGTGTTGAAATTTAATCCTCACCCCACTGGGAGGTATTATGCTATTGGACCAAGAGAACCTTCCAGAAGTGACTAAGTCCTAAGAGTTCTGCTCTCCTGAATATGTTAACACCTTGATAGGCAGATGAGGTATCAAGTGAGTGACTTTGCAAACAAAGCTATCTCCCTCTGTCTACCGTGTCTTCTCACCATGTGGTGGCTCAACCTTGTGTCCCCGCAGAGTCCCCAACAGCTAGAAGGTCCTTAGATTCTACCCTTTGACCTTGGGCCTCCAGAACTATCACCTAAATAAAACCTGTCCTTTATAAGTCATCCAGTCTATGGTACAGCAACCTGGGAATAAAAGACAAGAGGGAAAAAAAACTGCCTTTTGGGACAGGAGACTAGGCACTGCCCCTCCTTCACACACACAGGCATCAACAGAGAGTTGGACATCACTGGCTCAATGGGAAATGAAATGCACAGATCTGGCCTCTCCTAGCAAAGCTTAAATGCAAGGTCCTTGGTACTGCCATTGGTAAATGCAAGGCCCTCTGTACTGTCCTTGAAGCAGAGCAAAGGAGCAATTATCAGGACCTGGGTGTGGGGTGGGGTGGGATAGAAAAGGAGAGGGAACAGTTAAGTTAGAGAGGGTTCATCCGTGACCCTGAAGAAATGAGAGTACCCCGGTCCCTGCTGCCACTCATTTGGAAACATTGTACCAGAGCTCAGAGCTAATGGAACATAAAAGCAGCAAAGTGTGCTCTGCTCTCACAATGGGGCCTGCTTTTCTCCCAGGTTTGTAACAACTCTGTCTTTTCTCCCCCCATTGTTAGTGTTGCCACACACTCATCCCAGCTTCAGAGGACTCTAAGAAGAGTCAGGCTGATGGCATCTGACCCCTGAGCCATGCTCAGGGAAGAGACACGGGGCTTTTTGTCTATAGTATCCAGAGCTTGAGGGTCTGGAGAAAATCACAGGTTACCAGTTTTCTGTCTTCCTCCAAACAAGCAGCTGCCTAAACCCCAAGGCACTTCTTATTAGCACCAGGACAATAGAAAAGGTTGCTTACCAACTGAACAACATCTGGGTTCCACTGCCTGGTCACGTGGATAGAAAGTGAAACTTCCAACCAACTCGTTCTGCCTTATTCCTGTCCTAACCCTCCTGATGACCCCAGTGTAAAGAAGCTCTCACCATCTGAATTTTGTTTTAAAAAAAAGCTTCTCCATCAGACCTGAGCTGTGGGTCACCGGCCCAGTGACTAGTAGTCATATAAGAAGGGTCAGACCTTGGCAAACAGATCTGGCGAGTGTGTGTGTGTGTGTGTGTGTGTGTGTGTGTGTGTGTGTGTGTGTGTGAACTCTAGCTGGTGTGGCACAGGAAGAAAGTGCAGAATGTGCCCAGCTGCAGAATGAACTTCCAAAGGGTGTCCTCTGCTGCCCTCTGCTGCTAATTATGCTTCATTGCAGTTAGCTCTTGGGCATGATTTCTCTTTCACCTTCTTTAAAGCATTTTGGATAGTTTTGTATTAGCATAGATACCCTAGTTGACAATACTTTATACTGAGAACGTCCCAGTGATAGTCCCCGGAGTCAGGACTTGTTTTTCCTGTCAGTTCTAGATTGTAACAGCAGTATTATTGGTTAATGGGATTCTAGGAAGCCCTTGTAGATTGTCTGAGAGTCTGTCTGTACACACACTCAGATCCACAGCATGTGAAGATGGAAACTGTGGGTATTTATTCCCCTCAGCAGGAACATGTGAGTGCCAGTCTGAACTCTAGCTTCTCCACGGCCTTCCAGCTCTTTGTCCAGTCACAGCTCTGATCATCTGAACACTAAGAGATGGAAGTTTGTGTGCTTCTGGTCTTGTCTGACAATAGTCATGACCCCTGGGGCTATGTAAGCACTTGCTTAAGTGAGTCCCCTGGCTCCATCCTCACCAACCCACCAGGTAGCTTCTGTAGACTTTTCCTTTGCCTGGATTTACAGGAACTTTCAAGACTCTACCTTTACCCTGTGGTGTAGAGTGAGTCTGTATGCAACACTTGTCACTGTGGAAGATGAGGATCAAATCAATACATATGTCAGCTCTCCCCATCCCCAGGCTCTTGTTCTTATTCTTTTCCAGTTGTACAGCACACAGCTCTCAGACAGCATGGAAATAACTTACTTTAATCACTGTCCCAAACAGGGAAGTGTTCCCCTCCCATCCACAGCACTTGGTAGGGACAGTCTGAAGACTGTCTCCTCTTCTCACCCATATCTCTTCTGTGCCAGCTTTCCACCATAATTAGCACTTATGAAATTCAGCGAGCATCTGTCCCTCCTAGGTAGACCATCCTTAATGTTCCTGTCCACTTTATGGTCCAGCAGAAGCATGTGGAGCAATGGTGAAAGAGAATAGGACATTGCAGAGATACGACTTGGGTGCTGACCTCTGAAGCCTCCAAAGCTGAGAGCACAGATAGTGAAGTAAATGATGTTTTCCTGACACACAGAGAGTATTAATTAGATCCAGCTATTTGCCAGCTAAATGCTGAAAGGGTCCCTGGTAATTAAAAGAGCTAATCAGATTTTCAAAGGGCACTCATACCATGTAAACATAAGGGGATTATACTTGCTGTTCTCAGTATGTCATTTTAAGCTGTTAGGGGTGAGGTGCTCTGGCTGTTTAATCTTCTAGAAGAGGCAACACCAGCCTATTGACTGCCCACCCATGGGAGGGATAGAGGAACCCAATACTGCCACCAAGGTCTCTCAAGCTTTGATAGTGCACAGAACAAATAGAACGTGTACACATCAGCCCTACTGTTCAAAAAACTATATAGCTCTTCTAGTTTGTTCGTTTTGCTTAAATCACTCCAATCATCACTAAGTCCATATTATTTTATTTTTAATCTCCGTTCCCTATCAGTGTTTGCAAAGCACATGAGCCCAGGAGTTGCTGCTACCTCCAGAACAATTCAATCTTTCTTGGACTTTCTTGTTAAGTGGTTTCCATTGAGGTTTGACCAGTGAGAACTTATGACAAGAGACAGAGATGTAGCCACCAAGCTCATCATAATAGGTCACAGCTGCAGTTTCAGTACTTGTAAGGCTGGGGCAGAAGGATCAGAGGATCACTGAAATAGCAAGGCCACCCTAAGGTGCATAGTAACCTCATTTCCAAAAAAGAAAGAATGAACATAAAAGGAAAAAAAGAAAGAAAGAACTGAGCATAAGGAGAAGCTGGGGTATTTCTCTGCCCCATCACTTTTCATGGTGTCCCTGGAGGACCAGCCTCTCCTTTGCCACAGGTATAGACAGATGGTCTCTTGAGTTCATTCCATTTGGAGACTGACTCTGGCCTCTGAAAGGCTCCCCTATCTTAAATCATCCTCACTAGCTCATGGAAGATGCATGAAGTGCTAACTTACCTATCAGTTGTTCCAAGTTTATTAACAGCGCTTTGTACTAAATTCCTTCAGCTGGGATACATATCATGGGCTAGTTCCCTAACTGGAGCTGGGGCCTAGAAAGCCCAAGATCAAGGATTCAGAAGGTGAGAACAGCTCTCTGCCTCCAACACGGTGCCTTGGTGTTGTTGCATCCTTTGGGATTGGATGGAAAGAGACATGATGCCCTTGTATCTGTGGAAGCTAAAGATGGGGGGAGGACAAATGCTGTGAGGAGCCTCCTAATATCACCTGTGAGAGAACAGTCTTCATGGCTTGATCACCTCTGAAGAGACCCATCTCTTGTCAACATCCTATTAGCATCAAACAACTTTTGGAGAGGAAACATTCACACTACCACAGATGTTCAGGGGCCAGGACCACCCAGATCATGGCTGCCCACCCAGAGGCATTGTCTCTAACAATAACAGTACATGTGTTAGATTCATTCTTGCATTCTCCTCTCTGAGAGTCATGTCCACTTATCAGTTGTGTGAGCTAAGAAATTGTGGAACTGTGCCCTTCAAAAGATGTGTTGACCACAGATGACTAGACAAAGAGAACAAAACACACACATGGGCATACATGCACACACTGGAGTTTTCCATACTATCAAGAAAAATAAAAGTCTATCATTTGTGGGAAAATGGATGGGACTTGAGACCACCATATTAATGAGATAAGACAGATTCAGAAAGAAGAATGCTATTTGCTTTATATGCGTATACACACAAACATATAACATGGAAGCAGAGGCAGGGATATTTAGTCAGAGAAAGGTGGCTAGGAGGAGAGCAAGAGAGGAGAGTGGTGATGAATATGGGTCCAAAATACACAGGATCTTAAATGAAAATGGCAATCAACTATGTAATAATAATAATAATATAGTATTATAAAATAATAATATTTTAATTCCTACAGTATAATCCTACATTGATATGCTAGCATCTGGCATGCACAGCTGGCCATATACTTCTCTGGTCTACATCTTTCCATCAGTAAAATGGTTCTGTCCTCTTATCTCTGGCTTTCATGCGGTTTGGATGGAATTAGAGACTGCAATGATGTTGTAATGAGGCACTGGTGTGTAAGAAGGGCTTGGTCCTGCTGAACAGAAGTCATACAAGGAGGCTCTCACTAACAGGACAAAGGATAGAGGGAGAGGAAAGAGAAATATCAGTAGGCAGAGGACAAAGTCCTTCCTGTGTGTGGAGAATCCAAGTTTAAGGTGAAACCTCTTCCACTCCTTACTCCCATCCTCCTTGCCTGAGAAATTGCCTGAGAGGTTTTAAGAAAATTCATTGCCTGAGTGAGAAGCCCTCCTACAAACAGTCCTTCTCAATCTTCCTAATGCTGGGACCCTTTAATACACTTCCTCATGCTCTGGTGACCCCCACACCCATAAAGTTATTTTGTTGCTATTTCATAACTGTAATTTTGCTACTGTTAGGAATCATAATGTGAATATCTGATATGCAGGATATCTGATGCATGCCCCCTGTGGAGCTCACAGCCCCACAGGTTGAGAACTGTTGTGCTAATGACAGTGGGTCACCAAGTAAAAGAGCATGGCAGCCTCAGCAGGGTCCCAGCTCCCTTAGGACTGTCAGATGCTTCAAAAGATGTAAAACATGCTTCAGAGCAGGTGGCTTCAGTCCTCAGGGAACCCATCATGGCGTCTGTGGTACCTGGCACGGAGTTGTATGGGGAGCCATGGGAGCAGAGGCCAGCAGAAATGGCAGACTCTAGAGGATAAGGATGCTGCATAGGACCGCAGTACCCCAGGGGTCTTCTGAAAAGATGTAGGTGCAAAGAGAGCAACACTGCAGGGAATGGTGTGAGCTGAGCACTAGTAAGAGAGCATGATCAATGTCAGAAGGACTCTATCTGGTGTGGGGACCTGCACGTAGAGGCTAGGACATCACCATGACTCACGGGGGGTTCAAGGAAATGGAAATTTGGGGCATAAAAAAGCCTTATAGCATCTAATGTTGTCTGAATTCCCTGAAGAATATATTCCTAAAACAAGGGGATGGAGTCAGGTAGGATATGGCCCCAGAATAACAACAAACAAGGGAGATGACAAAACTGGGAAAGGGAGAAATAAGCCAGGACCCAGTCCTCTAGAGGGATCCATTCCACCAGGGAGCACTGGAGATGGTGTTACAGCTGGACACAGCTAGGGCAGGCTCAATGGGCAGTGAGGAGACATCTGGAATACTTTGTTCTACATACAGCAAAGGGTTAAATTCATCCTAAGAAAGATCTGGTTATTGGACAGCTTAAGGGAAGCCACCTCTGAGACCTTGGAATGTCCCAGGTGATAAGAGTCTTTATTTAGCTGGGACCTTGAGCCACACCAGATAGCCCATGCTAACAATTCCATTTACGGTAGGGACCTTGGTGTCCGTTTGACCTCAGAGGGCGCTGGAGATAATGGTGAGGCAGGTGAGGACTCATGTGTGTGTGACTATTGGGTACTCGATGTCCCTGGTTAGCAAAGCTCTATGAGTGTGGCTTACCTCATCAGTGGAGGGGAATCAGGCTCTGCCAGCAGAGCCCCACGTGGAAGGAAAGCTGGAATGCCACAGCTTGGTGGAGCCTGACCCCAGTGACTCCACTGTGCTGATTTTAATCTGTGTCCTGCCATTGTAACTACACATAGGTGGTTCTGATTGCCTTTCTGAGTCCTGTGGGTCAAAACGAGTTGTGTTCTCTTGCATCACTAGTTAATGGCTCATCCCAGCTTCCCACACAAGCAAAACAATCAAAGCGTCAGGACAGACACCCTGAGGTACACAGGCACTGGCTGCTGGAAGCACGAATGAGCCCCAGAATGGCAAGTATGGAGATGATAAAGTACCCAGGGATGCACCCAACACTAATGAAAGCTCATGGTCCACATAGGGGTCTCCAATGCAAAGCCCTATGCCATCTATCTACAACAAAAATAACCATATTTGTAAAATAATATTAAGACTATCTGTCATCATTGCCAACAGTCATCACATGATCCTAGACTAAGTAAACCTTCCAACAGTAGTCAGTGCAGAAGAGAACTGACCATCCATTTGACTGGAGTGACTTTAAAGTGGTGTCCCCACACTTCCTGGAGCTGGATCCTGTGGAAAGCTGTTAGTATTGGCATCTGTGGTGCTGAACCAACTCTCAGATTCTGATCCCACAGCTCCAGGGCAGAGCCTGAGCCTCTGCGTACTAACTGACTGGTAAATATTGCTGTTGGTGAGCCAACCATTGAACTGAGCATGGGGTCCCCGATGGATAAGTTGGAGGGTGGTCTGGGGGAGCTGAAGGGGTTTACAGCCCCATGGGAAGAACAGATGTCGGCCATGCAGACACCCCAGGACTCCCAGTGACCAGACCATCAACCAAAACACAGTTCTAGCCAAAAATGTGGCAGAGGAATGCCTTGCCGGGCATCAGTGGGAGGAGTGGTCCTTGGTCAGATGAAGGCTCAATAGATGCTCCAATAAAGGGAAATCGAGGGGGGCGGGGCATATACTTGGAGGTGGGGGTGGGAGGAGGGGTTGGTGGTTTTGGGGTGGGGCGGGGAGGGGACTGGGAAAGGTTTTAGCATTTAAAATGTAAATGAAGATTATATTCAATAAAAAAAAGAAATTTCATCTTAAATAAAATAATAATAATAATAACGCTGGTGGTCCAGCACACTCCTGGAAGATCATCCTCCACAGGCCCAGGTAGAGGCCAGGCTTGCCAGTGGCGCAGGCTCTGTCCTGATGAGGAAGATACTAAGTTAGAGGGATAGAGAAAGTGCACTACTTACTATGCCCTGACTCTTTCCAGTGCATTCTTCCCCATGTGAGCCCAGAGGCAAAGATTTGCTGGAATTGTGTCACCAGGGGAACATGCTGGAAAGGAATTTGCTGGAATAAAAGCACAGTAGGGGGCTGTGTAAGAAAGGCACAGGAGGAGAGGTTCCAGACGTCTTGCATGGCGTCCTTTATGTCCTAAGAGATCTTCCGATCCAGGGCCCTTGTACCTGCTCCCCTTGTCTCCATGGGGTGGAAAGGACCCCAAAGAGGACTAAGCCACATTAGGGGTCTTACACAGAGACCACTGAAGACGGGAAATTTGCAACACAGGCGAAAAGAGAGCTCAGGAGCCAAACTAGAAACAACATGCAATCTTTGCGGCACCAGAACCCACATCACCTCTAGGCCTCAGTGCCAAAAAGATGATGAGGCTCACAAGAGCCTGGTGTCTCTGTCTGAGACTGTTGGGGACCGATGGAAGATGGCAAGACAGACCATCTTGTGCAGGATTACACAGCAGGGTGGGGCACACAGACAAATCAGGAAGAAGGTGGGACAAACACCTGTCAATCTCCCATCAGCCCCTCCTATAGGCTGAACCTGCTAGAGAGCAAGGGAGCCTGGGGAATGTAGTCTGTGTCCTGTAGCACACACCCTTTGATTTACTACTTAGACAGCAGCCTACTCTATTGCTTGCACATTTCGCTCTCAATACGGGGGCCAGATTAAGTGTTCAGTGAACGCTTATTGAAGTGACTCCAAAAAATGAAAAAATTCTGACCAAATGATGTGGAAGAAGACTTCAGTCACTCTCTGACGAGACAGTAGGACAAAAAGTGAGGTCAACATTATTGAATGAGAGTCTAGAAAGATGTTTCAGTACCTGTTGTCAAGTAAGTCTGATACCTGAAACCCACACTGAAAAGAGGGAAAATCATCTTTCCCAAGTTGTCCTCTGACTTCTTATATATCACATGCCCACATATTGTTATAATATATAATATATAATAATTATTATAAAATATAATTATTGAATAGCATATGAAAGAAACTACTTGGCAGAGAAAAACACTAAAATCACCACCAAGACCACTATGGAACTGATAAAGAAATGTTCAGGAAAAAAACAAAATCTTACACTATAAAAATGGCCTATAGAGAAAGGTTACATTCTGTTGGGCATAGTTGGCACTGAGCTTCTGATTTTTTCCCAGCCCTGTCCCACTTCCTGTCTTAGATGTGTCTAGTAAACTGTCTGTTTCTATCACCATACACACGCCCCTGCCATGTTCCCAATTACAATAAGAACAATGAAATCCCAGCTGCCCACCTATCACAACGCCCTCTGAAATCAGCCTGGCGCTCCACCCTGACAGCCAGCTCACCTGACTTCGCCTCCGTGGTTCCACCTAGCACCTCAGCCGTGAGTTGGTGTCTCTGCAGAGCGATCCACATTCCCCTGCACATTTCCTCAATCACTCACACATGCATCGCATTCACACTGACTCATGTAGCTGAGAGCAGGGAGAAGGCTCACTGAGGGCTCTTAGGAGCCCTGGCATGCAGCTCAGGTGTGAGGACCCCTGTACCACTGGCACACAGCGCAGAAGCAGGCCACATAGGAGGATACCAGGATCCAGGGATAGCAGGTTGTCACTGGAGGCTTGGAATCCTCAGAACTGAGTGCTCCGGACTCTCCTCTCTCCATCCTCCTGCTTGCTCTTAACACAGCTTCATTTCTCTTCTGCATCTCCTCTGTGGTTTCCAAAAGGTTAATTCATTACTTGATAAAAAAAAAAAAAAGGAAATTCAACAAAAGTATTGCTTTTCTTACTTAGCAAACTAAGCCAAGTTAGTCTGGGATGCGCTGTAACCGGTTTCCTGGGGGATCTGCTGACAAGCCCATAAGTTCCCTAAGTGTTGAAAAGTGGCTTTCACACACACTAGTATTGCCCATTCAATGACATCACATGACATCACAGCCTGAGGATCCTCCGGGGCTGGGCTAGTCTCCTGCCATGTGGACTCTTCAACTGAACCAACCCGTGTGTGTGTTCTAGAGCTTTAGTGGATTGAGGCAGCCTGCTCATTTCTAAAGACCAGAGCAGGAAGGTGCGTGTTTAACTGCATGACACAATGTCACCTGCAGTCAGAGCATGTGAGAAATTAAGGGCGCATATGAGCAGTTGGCTCAAGATTTTTTAGATCAGAGGGGAACCACATAGTTAAGACTCTGTCTCAGAAATAACAACAACAACAACAGTAGTAGTAGTGATAGTAGTAGTAGCAGTAGCAGTAGTAGTAGTAGTAGTAGTAGTAGTAGTAGTAGTAGTAGTAGTAGTGAGGAAGAGGAGAGGAGGAGGGAAAAATCTGTGCAGATCAGAGAAGTATCATCTGTATATACACAGTTCTTCTGTCAGTCCCTCAAGACAGAGGGCTGGAATCAGAGGGGCACCCCACTTCTGCCTTCTTGTAGAACCCACTCAGCATGAATCTCTGTAACCCCTTCCCACCAGGGACCCCAAACTTCAGCTCCCTGCCCTCTTCTGCCTCTTGCCCCATCACTTCTGGCCTCTCTTCCCTTCTCCCTTACAGAACCTTCTGGAGTCCCCTTTGAATATAAAGTGCTTGTCTCTTCATCTTTATCTAAGATCCATCCATAGAAAAGCAAGCCAAGCCTAGAAGACAGGTGTGCAAGTGAGAAGCCCTGAGGGAATGAGGGCTGGGCAGAGTTTGGGGGGAAATATGCTCTGAAAGAGTGAGCGGTATGCAGACGGAATGATGTGTTCAAGGGCTCTGTGTACAGTCTCACAGGGTCAGGACCTCCTACACACTAGCTCTATAGGCAAGGCAGAGCAGGCCTCTTCACATTGAAGAGTTCTTAGGCAGACTTCCATATTGGGGTATTGTTTGAGCCCCTCATATTGATAATATTATTCAGATTCCCTACATTGGGAATATTATATTGGGCTGCCCATACTGGGGTTTTATTTGTGATCTGCACATAGGGATACTATTTGGTGCCCCTACATTCCTTGGGCAAGGATGGGTCTGGCTTCAACCCTTTGGTGTTGATGTATTTTCTAGGGGAGAACTATTTGGCTTCCCCATGATAGGTTACATAGGAAATTAAGTCACTCACAGTGTAGGGGTACCCTGAATTATGGAGGATGCTTAGCTGTATGCCTTGTCTCCACCCACAAGATTCCAGTAACATCTTCTGTCCTAAAAACCTAAAATGCTCCAGACATTGCCAAATGTCTCTAGGTGTTGAAAAGAACGTAAGTCTTGCAGAGGAGAAAGTTGGCTACTAACACGTTCGTTCCCATGTACTGCCACAGACATATTCATTACCATGTTGACTCCCAGACTTGAGCCTGTCGGCCTGTCCCCAGGCCTTCGGAGGAGGCCTTCAGGGACACTGGAATAAGATGACAAAAATTGCTTGCTTGCTACTTGACTGTGAAGATACCTGGCTGTGGAACTTCTCGTGTTTGTCCACTAGATGGCGCAAGCGCAATGCAGACACAAAAGGGGCAGGGGCGACGAAGGTTCTGGCTTCAACCCTTTGGTGTTGTATTTTCTAGGGAAGCTCTGGGCTGTTGATTGTTCCAAGACCCCAGGGTCCTGTGTTTCTCCTAGGTTGATCTATGAACAGAGTGGAAGATTCGACCATGCATACTCTGCTCTTGTTCTAGTTCTCTGTCTTATCTGTCTCTGTCTGCTCTGTCTGCCTCTCTCTCTCTCTCTCTTTCTCTCTCTCTCTCTCTCTCTCTCTCTCTCTCTCTCTCTCTCTCTCTCTCTCTCTCTCTCTCTCTCTCTCTCTCTCTCTCTCTGAAAGATTGGGAGCAAATGGACACTTAACTTCCCACACAGGAAATACACAGAGGAAGGGCCAGCACACTATGGGCCCTTGACAAGCATTCCATCCGGTCTGGCAATATCCTACACTCACTGTGGTAGGAGAATGTGAGGCCCTGAACCTCCCGTTCCTCTTCTGATAGGTGCAGTGTGGCCATGAGGTCTCTGAAGTTAATTAACTGAAAAATCCTGTTATTAACTGTATCTACTAAGCAGTAAGTATCAAGGTCATGTCCAAATTCTTTAAGGTTTGTACTTCTTTTCATATAAAAGCCCAGTGAAATTCAAACTTTCCACTACCCTCATCCTACGCTGACATGCAGCCGGGTTGGCAGAGAGGGACTCCCATTTACCCATCCGCAGTCCATCTACAGTCTTAGCCTATATTAAACACTTCGCAACCCTATGGAATGTGGTTCTTCTGTTGTTAATGGTTTTGCAAAAGATGGATTATGAAGTCTAAAATTATTTACCAAGGTAGGCTCAATGAGCTTTGACTATTTGCAACCGAGAGTTAGAGGTGGCTTAAAAGTTCTTCCATGCTGGCAAAATCTGTGGCCCCTTTCAGCTTCTCCACGAAGGGACAATTTTTCTATTGTTTCTGGCATTCAGAAGTCAGTAAACTTTCTGTACAGGACCAGCAACTAAAGATTTGTGTCAAGTCCTCAATTATCTCATTGTAGTGCAAAAATAGCCCTGGAGAAAATAAAAATGAGTGGCCGGGATGTGCACCAATAAAACTTTATTCAAAATGGACAACACACTGGATTTGGCCCACAGAGAATATTTTACAAATGCCTGAACAAATACAGCCTCTTACCCATAACTGGTTCTGAATTAGTTTGACTCCTCATGAAACTTTTAACCTAAATTTCTGTGGAGGTGGTGGTCACATCTGTAGACCAACTAAATAAAGACTTTGGCTCTAATGTAGTTTCTTGTTTGGCACCAAACAAACAATGCTCATTATTTTGTAATAACATGATTGACAGAAGAATAAGCTAGAATGAGCAAGGGTCTGAAACTGATGAACAGGGTATAGCACAGGGTACCATCGCTGGTGTTTCGCCCCTGATTTGTCTAGGAAAGACGGCAGGTGGCCCACATGAGGATCACCATGTCTGCTCAGCTCCGGAAGTCAAGAAAGTAAAACAGGAGTCATAACAGTTTCTGTGTTTTTTCCCATCATTCTACAGCAGCTCCTGCTGGGAATTGTGTTCTGCTTTACCCCTGATTAGAGTTTGATGGTGGCCGAGGGCTTAAGCGCAGTGCTACACTTTTACCACTAGGGGGAGAATCCATTTCGACCACTCATTGAACTAATGTTCTGGCCCAGAAGTGGAGGCCCGTAATGGTGTCTGAGTTGTCACCCACAGCAAGGGTCACCCAGTTGGAAAGAATCAACTCATGGACATTTGAGTAATACACTTTGTACTCCTTTATTTGCAGTGAGGTTTTATCCTAACAACCCCATTCTATGGAAAGAAAAGGACTTAATTAAAAAATTCATTTAATTCACATGTCTATTAACTTATTTCTCAGCTTCAGAACATGCAAAAGTGGCATAGGTTGTAGGAAACTGCGTTTCAGATTCTTTGTTTGGCTTCTGTCCCAACTAGTGTTGTGCAGTACACTACTGTCTCTGGCACCCCACAAAGCCAAAGAACCCAATCTCCCCCAACACAATAAAGTCCTGGATATCTCACGCGAGTTCTTGAACATTGTACTGAAAGTGGAACAAAGAACCATTCTAAGGCCATCCATCTCGAAGGGGCAGCTGATGTACTACTACTGCCCCACTGGAAAGCTTAAAAGCTGCATGTCAAATCACAATGGGATCAAGGAGGCCGTGGCTTACATATTTAGTCTCAGCACTCAGAGGCAGAGGGAGTCAGATTTCTGTGAGTTCAAGGCCAATCTGGTCTACAGAGCAAGTTCTAGGACAGCCAAAGCTACATAAAGAAACCCTGTCTTGAAAAAAATTATAATAGATTATCTCTATTTATGTATATATACATACATGCATACATACAAACACTTAATTTAAACTTGTACAGCTATAAACATCAGAAATATCAGATAAGTGTCACTTTTAAGTAGCCAGGAAACAGCCAAGTAAGTATACATACTTATTGCATGCAAATCTTTAAGACCAATAGATTCAAATTATCAGCATTCACTAATGGGGATAGATGGGGTTTGTAGTGAGACAGGATTTCCTATGCTGAGTCTGACAGTAGAAAGAGACCTGTGCAGTTCTTCCCCATTCCGTTGGCCATTGAGAATGGTGAGCCAGCTTTAATTATAGCCTTATTGATATGTTTTAATAATTTCTCTTTAATAATGACTACTAGTCAATAACTCTGATGGATAAATCAATTCTAATAGTACCTCGCAGAAGAAAATGGTACCCAAAGAAGATACATTCCTTTCTGTTCTCTGTGTTGTTTCTTGGGACCTATTGTGCATTGATATATAAGGAAAAAAAAACCCTGTACACTGTTGGATCATGAAGGGAGCAATCCAAGAACTGTCACCCCTATCAGGGTTGATGATTCAGTCTGATCAGTTGCCACCATTGACTTGAACTGCTTTCCAGAGCCTGGCAATAGTGAAGAAGACACAAAGGAACTCACAGTGTCATTGCTGTAAGACAATGCTGGTCAGTGCTTCATATCAGGCTAAAGGAAATGGGAATTTGTAAGATTCTCATTTAAACTTGAGTATGTTCAGTCCCCAAAACTATAAACTATAATTTGTCACATAAGCATGGAGAAAGGTTGCTTTTCTATGCAACAGGCTTTCTTAATTAAATGATAACATGTCTTTGAAACTTGTTTGTTTTGCCTCTTTTTAAAGAATACTACTTTGCTCTTTTAGAATGATGAGTTCACAGTCTCATATTCTACCAGCCACAATGCATACAAATGTCTATTTTTTATTATCTTATTAATAACGGGATTGCATTCATGATGTTTTAGGGTATAGATTCATTTTAGAGTGATGAAAAGCTCTTTTTTAGCAAATATGTGACCTTACATGGTTATTGTGTGGTGGAAACATCTGCTCTCTCTGATTTCAAGACTGTATTGCTAGAATCCCATGCTGTTTGCAGATCTCTTGAACTTATTCCTCACATCTAATTAGAATTACATTCTTTGCCTGACATCTCACAACTAACACCTTAGCCTGTGGTAACCAGCACTCTACTCTCTGCTTCTGTGAAGTCACCTCTTTCAGATGCTTCAATGAGGTCATAGGCCTCAACATTCAGTACCAGACCCATCTTAGTAACCTAACCATCTCTGCAGTCCAACCACAGAGTCACAAAAGATAGACTTTCACTCCTAATTACACTTTATTTTATTATTTTTGGGACATACATGCATAACAGTGCACATGTAGAGATCATAGAGCAATTTCAAAGAGTTGGTTCTTTCCTTCCGTTATGTGGGCCTAAAAGATTAAACATAGATCACCAGGTTGGCAGCAGACACCTTTACCAACAACCATCTCACAAGCCCCGGGTTTTCACCTTTCTATGGGTGGATAGGATTCCCTACCTCTGTGTGTGTGTGTGTGTGTGTGTGTGTGTGTGTGTGTGTGTGTGTGTGAGACATTTTCTTTCTATACTCATCCTTTGATGAGCACTTTAAGTTTTTTTCATTTCTTGGCCATAGTAAGCAGTGCTGCAGTAAACATGGTAGTGCAGTTGTCTTCTCGTCTAGAAACATCCCAGCTGAGGGTATGTTCATCCATTAATATCTTTCTTAAATATGATCTCTCAGTCTCTACAAAGAAAAGAGTTTACCTGAAAAATCTCCTTGGTTTTGCTAGATTATGTGAAAGTGAAATCAATTAACATGTAGAAAATGGCTTTACAAAGTCATCCAGAAAGCTTATTTCCCAAAATTCTTCTGTGTCCATGACTGTGTTTGTCATTGGTGTTCTGAAAGTCAGCAATTCTTCATTTAATGTCTCCTGTCCTGCCACCTAGTGACAAAGGTGGGTGATGGTGACTGAAGACAATATTAAATACTCAGTTTTGTCTAGGGACACGTAGGCAGTCTCCATGGGAAACATTTTGTCAAAATCACATTATATATCTAAGGTGGACGGAGACATTTCTTATTCAGCAAACATAGCAACCGGACAGGCTGAGGATGCGATGGAGCAGACAGGCACATCATCGCTAGAACAGGGCTGGGTCTCCATGCCTCTTCCCATGCAGGGCATCTTGGCACTACCTTCAGCTACCTTGCCGTCCTGGCTTATTTTTCTCACTTCCTGCCTTAGCATTTGAGCACCTGCTGGGGCCTTGGTGGGGAGGGGTGACGAGGCTGCCGAGTCAACTTATGAAAAAAAAAATTGCAGCTGCTTCACAGCCTCCCTGAGGTATGGACCTCTACGTAGGTTAAGGGTCCATTATGGAAGATGGCCGCACACAGATCCGGATGTTAAGGAGAAAATGACCCAGTGGGGAAGGAATTAAAAGAATGGCATCCTTGTTTGCCCTAGCTCATTTTTTTTAATACATCAGTCGCCTTGACATTTCTGAAAGAATTTTTTAAGAGCTTAAGTTTTAAAAGTATGCGGCTTGTCCAAATAAAATGTGCAGTCACCAGGTGGCTTGCTGAATTTTAACTGGACCATTCCTCTGCCGAGGGTGTGACTTAGATCCAACTTAATCAAAGGCCGCAGTGCTCTTCCCTGTGAGAAAATATTGTTTGTAAGACTAGGAGAACCACTCTTGGCTAATTGGTGCTCTGATGATTGCTTGGTGACCTTAAGATAAGACTTCGTATTTAGCTATCCCAGGACTCTTATCTCTAAAAGCAAGACAATACAAAGAATTAACATGCTCCAGTCTCAAAAGATTTTCATTTGACAAATAGCCTCAGGCAAGAACAGCAACTGGGCCTTTCCTAGACTCTCAGTGTGTGCTGTGCATCGTCTTCAGTGTAATACATATCTGCCTGTTGTGGAATTCTATATTCCTGAGCTCTAGTAAAAATATCAACAATGGGGCCTGGGTGTGACTTCAATGATTGGGAGTGCTTAATATACACAGGGCTCTGGGGTCAGTCCCAATCAAACAATCAATCGATCGATAGTAGAGCACACTACTATTTAGAGTGAAGATGACTAGTCCTCTGAGTGAGACTTTAGAGACGGGATTTTCCCAGAGCTTAGACTTTGGAATGAGACTCCAAGCTCCAAATCCTGGGCTTATAACCACAAAACCAATGCCGGCTGTCATCTGCACCTACGTTTAATAACTGTGCAGCCTTCGGGGAGTTCAAGAGAGCTGTTGGGAGTCTGCCTTTCTCTTTCACAGCACTATCAAGTAGGGATTCCTTTCTTGCATGACAGCATGGAAGTTTCCAGGCAATAGCCCAGTCCAGGCTGACAAGGGCATATGGAGTATCGTGTGACTTATGGCAGATTGCAATGTGTAGCCTCTATCCTCCTACTTCTATATCCCTACTCGTGGCAAAAGGAGGTGGTGTATTGGGGTGCAGGTTGTGTGCTTGTTTGTTTGTCTTTTGCTTCTATACCTGAGCTTGAACTTGCAACTTGCTTTGACCGTTTTGCTGAGCTTGTAGGATGAAAGGGTAGTTTTCCAGCCGTGTGCCCAGGATTCCAGAATCTGTCTCTTTCTCATTCGTTCTTATGTGAGTGACCTGAGAAGAGTTGCTGTCAGCCCAGAATGGTCTATGAGAAGAAAAACCACATGTGTCCACCACCAATGTGCATTAAGGAGCAAAACTCAAGAGAGCCCAGGGAAACCAAGACTAGCTCTGCTGTATCTTGGAGAGCAAAACAAGTGCATGAGCATTCACTGTTGATGGCTGCTTTATGTGGTTGAGAGTGGGATGCATAGTTGCATGGCAATCTGTGTAATACTGGAATGTATACATATACACACATAGTACATATAATGTATAATATTGAAATATGCATGATATCATAATGAAACTATACACCGTAAATTTTGAGAGCAGAACATATTGAAGAAGCATGAGCTGGTGGGTGGGATCTATGGGCAGGAATGTTGAAATGGACCCCCAGAGTGTGTTGAAAGAAACAACTGTCAGCATAGGTAGAAAGCACAAACGGTTTTGATGGTGATGCCAAGGAGCCAAGCTTTTTCCATTTTATAAAGATGACCATTGAAGATCATTGTCATGTCCAGGATGAGCTTCAGTGTGGTGGCAGACAGCTTTCACACATAGGCCATCCAGGGGGACAGTTAAGGACACCTGCCATGCTGCTTCCCCCCCCTCCTCATACACTCCTCTGGAACAGGCTATCCTGTTGTCTGCCTCTTTCCCTGCTAATCTTTTCTTTGGATTGTGACATTTTCAGGGGTAAATTCACTGTTCAGAGACCACAGAGTGGGATTCACATAAACACAATATATGCAAGACACAAATGACATGTGCTATG
Source organism: Apodemus sylvaticus (assembly GCF_947179515.1). Taxonomy (NCBI): domain Eukaryota; kingdom Metazoa; phylum Chordata; class Mammalia; order Rodentia; family Muridae; genus Apodemus; species Apodemus sylvaticus. Next base: position 131,357,508 of record NC_067476.1, on the reverse strand, counting down.
TCCCCATGAGTCTTGTGAACCCATTGGCCTCAGAAGAGGAGTTCTGAAGACTCAGAACTAACTTTGCAAGAGAGACTCTGGGATACTGGGGGAAAGGGCACAGGGATAGCAAGAGAAGGGCAAAGGCATTTTGGTGCTGGTGGATGAGGCTTGCCAGTGTCTACCTCATTCAGATTTCTCTTGGGCTGACTCATCTGTGGCAGTTGTTTGTGTGATGATGGGCCCATGTGTTTTGTTGAATGAGGAGTATGGAACATAGGAAGCCTACGACTTAACAATCAGTGCTGTGTGGGCAGCCCTCGGTTCTCATGAGCCAGCTCTTCCTTAGAAACTAGCTAGGAGGAAGCCAGGACAATGAAACTGAAGGCCCTTAGCATATCACTGTTCTGGCCATGATGACCTCTCAACTTCTGCTCAGTTTGAATTCAAGCTCCCACTAACAAGTTGTATGCTGAAGAGGAGAAAAGTTATCACTACTGTGTTCCTCAGTTTTCTTAGCCCAAGACAAGAGTAGGAGTGTGTCTCTTTCTGGCTTTCAGTAATCATGGTGTGTGTGGTTTTGGTCAGTTTCTTAGAGCTGTCCTAATAAAGTCTTATAAGCTAGTATACTCAGAGCAATGGAAATTGGTCAATGAATCAATCCTTCTTCCTTAAAGTTGCCTATCTTCAGGTATTTTGTTACAGCAATGATAGAAATACATTGTCTTAGCCCATTTCCTGTTGCTGCAACAGAATACCCAAGGCTGGGTAATTTCTAAAGAAAAGAGGATTTCTTACACCATAGCTATTGAGATAGAGATGTTTAAGGACAGGTGACCTCTCCTTCTGTTTTAAGGGACAAATGCTGTGTCACGACATAGTAGAAAGGCTAAAACAAACAAACAAAACAAAACACCAAGTAGGTACACATGAAAGAGAGACAGAGTGTTAAGTGTGTGGGAGAGGCAGGGTTACTGTCCCACAACTCGTGCTTTAGGCTACCTCTCAGAGCGTTTACCACTGTACACTGGGAATCAGATCAGCATGAGTTGGGTCTGAATAAGCCAACCGTGAACAACTGAGGTGGATGTAGTCTACTCATGCTCACACCTGCACAATTCACCATGGCTCCTCTGTCTAGCAAATACTTCACTGATGATGACTTAAATCTGATTTTGTTGATAAGTATGAATTCATGCCAGGCTCCTCAAATCTCAAGTGTTTCTTTTCTGGGACTCTTAAATTTCTTAACCAGGCCATCTGACTATCTCAAGGTCTTCTCAGAGGAGTCAAATGGGAGTGTTGGACTTCACATCCAGCTCAGTGCCAACAATGCTACATGATATGATCATATGACATGAGTCACTTAAATATCAGCTTGATGTAGGAAGGGGAGAACTTCTTCATAAAAGACAATAATATGGTTGTATTGGAATAGCTAGTGGGTTGTCAAAACTGAGTGTTATGTAAACTTGGGAAACATTAGCCCAGTGATGCATGACCCTGTGATTGAATATGTAACAGCATTCCAAGAAATCTTTAATGACCTACTAAGTGTCAGTCTTTTGGCTCACAGTAGGAGATAAATCAAAATTAGCTATGATCTCCAGGAACTGTTAAAAAAAAAAACTCTATCATTCGACAACACTGGGTCCTTCTTCTTCTAAAGGGAGTCCTGATTCTTCTGTGGGCTTTCCACATGGGATTCTGTGAACTCATGCAAGGGGCCTGGGAGATGATGTGGACCATGCATCTTCTCTCAGGGAACTTGTAGAGCAGGGTGTCCTGACCAAAGCTTAGCATGCCCAACAGTCCAAGAGCCTTTCTCATCACTACTTGGTACAGAGAGGAGAGTCATCACATGCGTTCTTTAAACACTCATTAATGCCAGGTGGGATGTGGACTGGAGATGCTCTACTGTTTCATCTCTCCACCCCTACCTTCAGTTCTCTGAGCATTCTGTCTTCCCATCTTTCATCTCTGTCCCTCTGCTGCCATGACACCTGCTTCTGCCACCAGGGTACTGCAGCTGCTCCTTCCGGGCTCAATGCTGTTATTCCAGCCCATCGCTATATGTTGTCACCCACTACCTTTCACGGCCCCTCACTTCCCTCCATGCTTGCACCAGCTCAACAACCCTCTCTAGAAACCATGGTAATGCATTTGTAAACCTGGCCCTGTTATCCCTTCTGGCCCCAAGGTCACTTCCATCCAAAGCTTGACAATCTTCAAATCAGCAAGCTTGACCCTCTTTCCATCAGCTAGGTGAGCCTATCAGCCACCTCTAGTTAGGACTAAGCAGTGAGCAACTGTGGTGCTGATGGGATTTGAAAAGCATTTGTGCTTTGAAGACTGGCCTCTTCTGCTGCCAGGAGGGTAAGGCCAAGTCTGTCTTCTGGAGGATGAGGGACATGTGCCATTGTCCAGATGACAGCAACCTAGCTTCCAGCCTTGGTAACCATATGAGATAACCTAGATTTAGCTGAGGTAATCTGGGTCAGAAGAGCTACCCAGGGACCCTGACAAATTAACCATGCCTTAAACTTCCATATTTGGTTTGGCTTCTTAGACCTGACAGACTCTTTTCAGGGTTTCAGTGGGATGGATAGCTGTATCTCTGAGTCCAGAGCTCACTGCCATGTTCTGCAACTCCCTTAGGATGTAGCTTCCTGTCTCACACAAGCAAGAATGCAAGCATTGGCTGACATTCTTGCCTGATGTTTCTACTGAGTTCAGGGGTCAGTTGGTGAGTTAATTCCTCCAAAGGTAACTCTAGACACCCAAGAAAACTAGAGTTGAAACCTGAAGTTGACATCAAGGCTGCTGCACCAAAGTCTTCTCAATAAAGAGCCAACAAGTAAGATGCTTTGAAGATGCCACCATCAGGAATGAAGGAGGTTGATTTGCTTCAACTCCAGAGATTTAGGGCCCAAATAGTTTTGCAACCTTGGCTCAGACACTGCTGAGAAGAAAGGCTGAAAGAAAGGAAACCATATCAATGCAAATGAATAGAGGGAGGGGTGGCTCAAAGTTAGATGGGGAAGCTGTCAAAGTGCGGAGGGACCTACAGCAAACTTGCAAGGTTGAATGTGAGAAAGTTAAGATTATACAACCAATAAGAGGCTAGGAAGGCAGACACGTGTCATTCTAACATTCTTGGGTGTCATCCACTGGTACACAAGAGAAGACAGGGACAAGGTGAGACTCAGGGTCTTCATGGACATTCTGAATGACCTGTGAACAAAACTAGAGTATCTCTAATGATCATGTGCTCGTTAGATACTAGCTACTGTGATCGTATTACACACAGCAGAAGTTTATGGTTTCATTCACCTGAAGTCCAGAACTAGCCATGATGACGGAAGACAGGGTGTATACTGCATTCCCTAGCTCAGCCCTGCCTCCTTCATCACATTATGCCTGTCCACTCAATTGATAAAGAGAAAGCAAAGGCTCTGTGGGGCACAACCAGATGACCCACATCTCATTGGTGGAAATCAATTACACAATTAACCTGCTGCAAAGTATAACCAGCCTCTCACAGATTACCACCAACAAATGAGTTCACTCTTGTACTGGCATCATATGACATACAATTGCCATATCCAGCCAACTGGAGATTCTGGATGGCACTCCCTCCCTGTGGAAGGAGAGTATTTAGTATCAGAGCCTCCTTGAGTCAAAACTACACTGGACATTCCTCAGTTAATACCAAGAAGAGGGCAGACTATTTTGTAGCCACATTAATATACATTTGATACTGTGCTACACTAAACTGTATCATTTACAGTTTATACATCATTGGTAGGACCACACTAAGAACACATGGCCAACAAAGATAAATAAGGCACTGTGGGACCAGTGGGAGTTCACATTCAAACTGACTAGATCTGTCACATTCCCTGGAAGATGTGTGGGCAGTGCTGTCCTATGCCATACTTACGTGTCCATCTATATATTTTATAGAACATAAGAATATACACAGTTGATGCTTGGATGATAATTCATACAGCATGTTCCCTAGCAAAAAGGTGTATAAAGACATAAACTGTCAGGAAAGTCTGAAGAGAAAAAAGTAAGATAAAAAGATCGCAGCAACTAGGTCCATTGTTCTGCTTTCAGTGGAGATTGAATTCCAGGAAGTATTATTGTTGGTGATGAAGAGTTCATAGCAGCAGGATTTGTGTGAGCATTGCTGAAAAATGAAACCTATTATGTTCAGTTCTGAGTTGGCTGCAGAGAACCAGCAGTTCTCAAAACCTTGCCTGTTCCTATTCCCACACAGCACATGAATATGTGCTCTATGGAAATGGATATTCCTAGTTGTCAAGTTGACAATATCTGGGATGAACTACAATCCAGAATTGGAGGGTTCACCTGTGATCCAGATCTTGAGGCTGGAAGGCACAAGTTTCTGACCTAGATCTTGGCATAGAGATCTTGGGGTATAATGGCCATGAAAAGCTTAGGCCCAGGCATGGTAGTTATACCCCTTTAATTCCAGGAGACTGAGGCAAGGAGATCTCTAAATTCAAGGTCAGCCTGGGACAAAACAAGTCCTAGATCCAGGAGTGGTGGTACATACCTTTGATCTGGGCCACACCTTCCACTGGAGGCCTATGCAAGGACACTGGAAGAAGGAAGATTTGCTCTTCTAGCCTTCTTGCATTTTCCTTGCCAGCACATCTGTTGGAACATAGCAGAAACAACTACCCTCATGGGACTGAGCAACTACTAGATTCTTAGACTTCTCATTCACACCTGCCCATTGTTGGGTTAGTTGGACTATAGACTGTAAGTCATCACAACAAATTCCCTCACTATATAGAGACTATCCATATAGAGAACCCTGATTAATACAGGAAAGTAGCCAGGAGAGAAGGCTGTAGAGTCAAAACCAGGTATCACCAACAGGAAAACTAGCTTCTGTTTAGGTTTAAGGTACTAGGGGACTACTGCAGGTTCTTGGGATTCTTAGTGAAGGGATCTAGGACAGTTGGTAATTCATTTGGGGTTTAGGAAATGTGGTGCAGTATCAGATTTATCTTAACTCTAGCACTGAGGAAGTGGGGAAAAATATCTTTAACCTTGGAAGGAATACTTCACTGCTGGGGTGCCCCCACTGAAACACTTAGACACCCTACCCCACCCCACACTGCCACCTCTAATACTAGAAGAGACTCCTGACTTAAGTTCAGCCAAGTCAATGAAAGCTTTTCCTTCTGGCAGTGGCAACCCAGGTGTGGCATTCTGAACGTCCCCATCCAAGTCAGCTGGGAGGAAACTGACAAGTTAGCAGAGAGGAACACATGGGAGCTGGATGTTTCCTGCTGTTGAATCCACATCCTGCCGCCAGAGTCTCTCCCCTCAGATGCTGTTTGCCCACCTGAGCTGTCCAGGCCCCAAGTCCCCAGCTAGGCTGGAGGAACTATGGACAGCTGCACTCAAGGTGACGCCAGGAAGCTCTTCACCACCCCTGGGGGCTTTGCATCACAAGAAGGACTTTATTTCCCTGACTGGGGAGGCCCTGTTTGTCAGAGACCCCAGGGAGCTGATGAGGTAATAATCTGGGTCATGCTCTCAGGCTGAGAATGACCACAGCTTAGAGTCACACACACCCTTAGAGTCACACACACCCTTCAATTTTTCTTGACCTCATGGGGGGAAGAGGCCAGCTGCAGTTGACCAGGAGACTCACTGATGTATCAATCGAGTTCCTCTGTCCCCAGCTCCCTACTCTGAAGACAGAGATGTCCCTATGCCAGGGATCATTTTCATGGGGAACAGTGTCCTTCCTCAGCATATGGGGAACAACATAGAATGGCAAGATGTTGGCACACATCATAAACACAGGGCTCAACCCCTCCCTGATTGGAGCTGACAGGGGCAGAGGGAGGGCTTAGGTTTTCAAAACCAGTTTTGAAATGACGAATGGGAAGAAGCTGAGCATGTATCTGAATTACTTAAAGGCCCAGTGACAAATCCCCAGAGAGGGCTGGCTATAGTTTATCCTTTAAAATGGAAAAGTGACTGAAGTCATAAACAGTGTGAGGTGCTGAGTGTAGTGAATGGGGAGCTTCGCACAGTTCAATTTAGCTGTAAAGAGAGAAGACAGGGAAGCTATCTCTGTTGATTTTTTGGAGACTGAGCTGAGATCTGTGATCCTAAGCATTGCTCTGGAGGGCACTGGGGAGTTGCCATGTGCAAGCCTAACCCAGATAATACTTTTGATTTGCAGTCTAGATATGTAGAAATATGTCAGGATACTCTAAGCCAGTAGCCCCAACACCTGCACTGTCTTGCAGAAAGCAGGAACCACGCTAGTTTCTCCCTTCTACACTGGCACGCACACATTAAAAGCTCAATAAATAAAGAAGTCAATGTGATCCTTTTACTGAGAGCTGAACTTCAGTTTATGCACTGATGGGACAGAGTAAAATCCCAACCCATTTCGAGCACCCTTTGATGATCACGTGCTCACGGCTGCACATAAAGGGACAGTTAGGCTCATTCCCCAATTCCAGCTTGCTAGAGCTCTTCCTGGTGGTGCTTGGACATACCAAATAGTTTGTTTCTGGTTCTCAGAAGTGTCAGGACTAGCCAGCTCAACCCCCTCAGGCTGTATTCATGCCAGGCATTGAACAGACACCAATCCACAGAGGCTAGCATGTTTCATTCTCTTAGTGTCATGGCACTTCAGTGCCTGGCAAAGGCTAACCCAGGGACTTCTGAAGGTCACTCTGAAGAGTGCTGCCAGTGATAGAATCATGGCTTAGATAGACTTGATGATGCCCAGGGAAAGGGCATGATTCTGTCTAGTTCCAATGATGTTTTGTGTTTGGCAATATCAACTCTAGAAGATTATAAATAAATTTTCCAGCAGTTTTTCTAAAAAGTTTTGTTGTAATAGGGTAAAATCATTTTTCTGACACTTTTGGAAAACTCTGGTAATAGTAGGTATCAAGAAGCACTTAGGTTTGAGGTATTATTCTGAGGTGTTGGCATGGGAAGTGCAGGCGGGTGTCTATTGAGGCCACTGAAGCATCCAGAAGAACGAACTGTAAAAACAGTTAAGAACAGCAAAGAACAGCGTAGGGATCAGCAGTCACACATTCTTATCCCTGCTCAGTTTCCACAGCTCCTTGTGGGTGAGGTCCTGGATCTGCTCCAGCACATTCAAGTAATGTGAGTGGGAAGAAGGGACTCGCAGCCTCCTGACCAGGCATCTTGCTTTCTGTCACAAAGGAAAAATCTGCCCAGTGGACCACTGACATTCACCTCTGAGTTTCGAGGCAGTCAGGAATAGGCTCTCCAGACTTAGATTCTGTTGCCTTCCAGAGTCATAGTCATGGAGGAGGGCAGAGGAGGTCTTCCAAGAAAGGAGGGCTTACATGCTCACACCTTACATACAAAGAGAAATATGGAAGACGAGGCTCATTCCTATTTAGCACCACTAAGCCTGCCATACCAAGAGTTCTATAAAAGTCCCCAGCATAGTCCTGGATTTTTGAATGCTCATGCCCCTACTATGAGATTATGTTTTTGTTGTTTATTAGATATTTTAATCTTTGAAACTCAGTCATCCAGATCACAAATACTAAGATATAAATACATATGTGGCCATTAAGAATTGCTGATTTCTTCCCAGGGTCATCATGCAATTCTGAAGACTCTTGGGGGCTTCCCTTTACACAGTCCTTGCAAAGCATTTTCACAATCTCCTCCATTCACAGGAATAGTTGCTGAAATCTATTAAATGGGTCTCTAGCCAGACTTTAGAGATTAAAATGTGATAATGGATGTGAGGACATTCTCTGAAGGGAGCAGCACACTTAAGGAATGGTTCTGACACCTGGCAAGGGGTCACGTGGCCTTTGCTTCCACAAAGTGTTTCTCGGTGCTCTGTTGTACACTGACTTTTCTTTCTTTCTTGTTCTGTTTTGAGATGTCACTCATTTCACAGAATAATAAGATTAGCACTGGCCTAGCCCCACTTCCTAATAGAAGCCATCACTTGTTGATTGTCTGTAATTAGCAGCTGCTCCAGGACACCCTGGGAGCCTGCTTTGCCCCCCTGAGAGGCAAGGGGCTTCACAGGAAGCAGGCGGCAAGGAAACCTACACTAAGAGTTTCAAAGTGATTGTCAAAAAAAAAAAGCCTCTTTCAGGACAGAACACTTGGGATTTGTCATTTTTAGCAACCATTCCACAAAAGGAAAATGACGTCAATTCTATAACATTTTGAAATGCATTCAGTCTGATTTGTCATTGCATTCACTTGAAATGTGCAGCACAGATTTTATCAGTTCTAAGACCTATTTGTTTGGTTTTGTAAATTTATATTTTGGTTATTACTTTTGGGGAGTACATGTCTGTAAGGGTGGGTTTACAAATGCCATGTCATGCCTGTGGAGGTCAGAGGACAACTTCTGTAGTCACTTCTGTCCATTCACATTCTGAAGGTTCAAACTCAAGTTTTCAGGCTCAGGCAGCACAGTTGCCCAGTGAGCCATTTCACCAGCCAGGAACTATTCATTTTATACCTATGACACTGATGTCCTGTTGACAACTAAAGAACCCTTAGCCACTTTATGTACACTTTTATGTCGATATAAAAGTACCTAAACAGAATAAATTAATTAAAAGAAAAGATAAAATAAAAATTAAAAGCACCTAAACAGTGCTGGCATCCTAAATTTGACGAGACACCTCCCAGATGGGGCAGGGGCATCCTCAGCCCACTGTTCATGTTGGATTTGATTTTGAGGCTCTTAGGTATTATTCTACGTCTCTCCAGGGATCCTGTAACTAAAAGTTGACAAATCATTGCTTTGATGTATGCTGGCCTTTAAGACGTTCCTGGATACAAAATATAGCCAAGTCAAGAAGCTTGAACCCAAGGATGTACAGAGAAACATGGGTTCTAGTCTTACTTCACAAAACTCCATCATGGTGCCAGGTTTCTCTAATTCCAGAAAAGCCAAATTACTACTTAGATGAAATAACAGCCAGTATATGCTTCCTGGCCCACACACTGACTTTCTCAATACTAGGGTCACACTGGTAGGAAACTGTATTTAGGAACTTAGAATTCATCTGACATTAACTTAAAACATCCGGACACTGAGAAGTCACACTGAGATGCCAGCCAAAAGCACCAGGAATTTCAGAAGAAGCATGCTAGGGGGAAAGGAAATAGAAAGACATTGAAAAGCTCAAAGCCATGGAAATGCATGAACTAGAGTTTGGGAGTGTAGCATAGTAACCCTTGCCTAGCACGATCAAAGTCGGGGGTTCCAAACAGCACGATAAAATTAGTTCATTAAAAATAAATCAAATAGCATTCTGTCTCTCTCCCTAATCAGGCATAGCAAAAAAATGTAAAACACTTGTAAGTCCATTGCCCGATCTCTCCTGAACCCCTTCAGTTTCACCATTGCATGTTCCTAATATTATGGTTTCATCTTACAGAGGCTACAGCCCTCCCTCAGTGTTGAAGAGCCAATAAAGGATCCAAGGCTAGCCCACTTCAGAGTCTGTGACTGTCACTTCCTTCCTTCTAAGGGGCCTTAGAAGAATAGTAGGCCCCAGTGACAGAAGAAGGCATTTCATGTGGGAAAACCAATAAAGTCCCAGCTTTAGCAACAGGTGCCTAGATGGGCCAATTCCTGCAATATTACTTTGAGCAAATGAGTCAGCTTCTCCCATCTGTGAATGAGCCCGTGTTCTGATCTGTGGAGACTGCATGCTTGCCTTGCTGTATTCGTCCAAAGAGCACAGTAGATGATGAAAATTAAGCAAGGTGCTGGGTGCTAGGTAGTTGTCACCAGAACACGATCACATATTCTGTTATTACTATACATCATTAGTTCTTCAGTGACTTTCTAGAATAGCCAGCTGGGAGTTCTAGAAGATACAGTTGAAATCGCTTTACCAATGTACCTATCTTAGCTCCCCAAATACCTCCTATCCCTCTTCCTTTCCCAGCCATTGTTTTAAGGCAATCAGAACTAAAAACAGTCTAGCCCGATGGTTCTGAGCATCTTTCAGCCCTGTCCTAAGTGGCTTCTTCCTGCCAAGGTCCAAGTATAAAATGGAAAATATCATTTTATAGCTAGAGCATTCAATCATGCAAGGATATAGTATACATTCAGTGTTGACCCTGACTGGACCTGCCTATGCATGCCTATGGTGCGAACTGAAAGGCAGTGTGTCAGGCAGGAGAAACAGACTGAGCTGGACCTGGCAATGTGTGAACCACTGGGAGCTGGAAAATACTGCCTTCCACTCTACTAAGACCAGATAGCACTGTGAATGTGTTAAATAAGGCTGTAGGACACTGAGGAGGATGTGTTGGGCTCTGGATGATACATTCCTGCTAGGTAGTAGTTTCATGATCCTTTACAAATCTGTCTTGGAAAGTAGGGGAAGAGGAAAGGTTGAGATCACTTGTTGCCTACCAGCCTGGAGTTTCATGTCTGCTAGAAGCTACATTGATGTATTCCAATGTGGTTATTAGGGACCAATGTTTCAGTTCCTCTATGAGTTTGGAGGTGAGTTGAGTTTCAGAGTCCAGCAAGCAGCTTCCCCACCTTCATCACAGGTAGGAAACCCTGCTCCCCTCATAAGAAGTCTGTCTAAACCTCCCTTACCTGACAAGTGGATCTCACTGTTGAGAGAGGAGTGCATGTGTACGTCCATGTATGTGTAGAAGGGCACCCACAGGTGAGGAGGTCTGAGGACTTCAGTCTTCACATTCAACCTTGTTTGAGCTTCAGTTTTACAAAATAGAAGATTCTAAAGGTACATAATGATTCTAGATGGCCAAAGGTGTGAATGTAATTAATGCCAGTGGCTGTGCACTCCAAAGTAGTCAACAATAATCCACACTGCATTCCAAATCTCCCTATGTAGCTTGGGTAGCCCAGAGAGCATGAGCTGTCAGGGAGGAGCCTGATAAGCCGAGAGGATGCTGGTTAGTGCTAAGCGGTGTAAATAATTTCAGTGTGGATCATTTAAAGACACTTGAGGGCCTAAATATATGGAATTATAAAGAAGATCTGAAAGGTACTGCCAGCATTTGACTGGGCTGTGGAGATGGTTTCATGGAGAGAGCTTGCTATGCAAGCACTGGGAACTGAGTTTGGCTCCCCAATATCCACATGTGTGGTAGCTTCAGTCTGCAATCCTAGTAACATGGGGGACAGAAAAGAGAGAAATGGTGAGCCACCATACACAGAGATTAACAGCGAGAGATATCATCTCAAAACAAAGTAGAAGGCTGGAAGAACCAACACTCAAGTTTGTCCTCTAGCTTACATATGAACACATGTGCAAAGGCAGGTGTATACACACTTACACACACAAATTACACACATACACACACACACACACACAGAGAGAGAGGGGGGGAGAAAGAGAGAAACTTTTTAGAAGATTGAATGATTGAAAGGGAAGTATTACTTTTTATTCTTGTAAAAATATTGCAACATAAATGTTTGAATAATTGAAATGTCAAAAAATTCATGTTTTCCTCAGATAATGCAGAAAAGAGTTCTGAGTCACAGTCCACATCCAAAACTATATTAAAACACAGTTGGGCCAGGTATGGTGGCACTTGCCTTTAATCCCCACACTTGGGAAACAGAGGCAGAAGCTGGCAGATCTCTGTGAGTGGGACATCTCTCTGGTCTATATAGTAAGTTCCTAGATAGTCAGGTATACATAGAGAGACCCTATCTCTACAAAAGACCAGATGGGGCACAACTAACTCTACTCATGCTGTAGGAGCAACTTTTCAAGACAGCTGAGGCTGGAGGAAACACAGCTGGTACAGAATGTCATTTTCCCCAGTATTGTATCCTAAAAAGACACCTGGAAAGGTGGGGCAGAGAAAAGCCACTTTGCATAAGATAAACTGCAGCTGACAAACACAGGTAACCAAACAGGAAGAGGCAAATGGCACAGTCTCTTCTGAGGATCTACAAACTTGTCCATGAAGAGTCAATGGACCATGGAGAACCCTCCCCCCAGCCCCTGCATTAGTCTCAGAACCATTTGCCCGAGTCCCCATGCAGAGAGCATGGGTGGGGACAAGGCAAACATCTCCCCACCCAAACTCAGAGGCAGCATCAGCAGGCACTAGGAAGATAGGATTCCTAGGGAAATGTGTCCTCATAACTAGAGAGGACAATGAATCTACTCTTTTACCAGTGTTGCAAAGGACCAGAGATAGGACATTCAGGTGTGAGTCTTAGTGACTATGTGTGTGAATGGAAGAGCTAGCATGTATCAAGTGAGGACATGTGTCAGGGACAAAGACAGAATGTGTATAGAAACTTTCCCATGAATATGTGAGGATGTGTGCACACATGACAATTAATACAAATTTCTTGAAGTCTATAAAGTGAGAATGTGTGTGATAGTGCTGGCAAGTATGTTGGTGTGAGTGTGCACATGGATGCAAAAGTGGAAATATTTACACTTAGTGCATATCTATGTATACGAGCATGTGTTTATATTTGTCCATTGTTTAGACTTCTGAATAATATGCAAGGGTATGCATATCACACATGTATCTATATGTGAGGTGTGTGCTTGTGTACATGTGCATAACTGTACTTGAATGTATGCATGTATTTATGTGACTATATGTGTGGTTGTGTAGAGTTGTACTGTGAACACGTGTGAATGCATGAGATGAGTTTGTGTTTATCTATGAGATTTTGCATGTGTTGTATAGGCGTGTGAACTTCTGTGTCTATGTGTGAACATGTATAAATGGATGTATGCTATATTGTGTGCTGTGAGCCTGTGTACTTGTACCTAGGTGTATTTGTGTGAGTATGTGTACAGGGGTGTGATGTATACACTGCTCTGTGAGCATCTGTGTGCACTCAAATTTCTGTGTCACACCAAGCCACCCTCCCCATCAGTGAAGGAAGCATGCAGGCTGTTGCCACCACCTCAAGAACTATGGGATTAATTCATCACAAGTCATGTGAAATGCTTCTGTCACCTTTCTTTCCATCTGAAAGCAACTCCTTAAGTGTGGCTGCATCTGTTTGGAAAAGGTCTTGCTCCTTAGGTAAACCCTGTTTGTCCGTGTGACCTGTGGGCCGTGGACAAGTTGTCCAGCCCTGGGCTTTAAAATAGCTGGGCACAATTTCCTCTGCCCACAAGACAATTCTAGCCCTGTGGCTTCTCACATTCATTCTCAGGTAAACATACTGTGACAGGCGTCTATGGGAGACCAACCCGAGTGGTCACAGCTGTGCCACATCCCGGCGCACCCTGACACTAGGCAGAACAGGAATGTTTGCTGTCACCCCAGGCTGTGGACAGCAAATACCTTCCAGCGTCACCAAGGAGCATGCTGTGCAGAGGGCCCCAGCCATTCTTGTCTGCTGTAGCTACCTTGTTCCAGTGTTTCTGAGACACATGTGTTCTGTCTCTTGGAACACTCAGTTGGATTCTGAGTGCTGAATCTTTCCAAATCTGAAAAATACAAACTCCTCAATGTGTATAAAACTTCAGTTCTTAAAATAAAAATGTACCAATTCACTGGACATCAAGTTGAGACCTCCAAGTTGGCAGTTTTGGGAGACAGCCAGCATATATAGGCATAAGCACACAGTAAAGTTGTGGCCATTTTTTAATGCAGTGAAGTCCTGGCAGGCAGGGTGCTTCCTAAGGTAGTGGCGATGTTTAGGATGAAGATACTCTTGGTGCAGGTCAAACCCCAGGGTTGTGCTATGTATTTCTTGTTCCATGTGAGTTCAGGGTAGAACTTGCCAGAAAACCTTAGTGAAACAAATAAAACCCACTCTCTAACTTCCACTTCCTGGGAATTTGTAGTCAGGGGTTCTCCTGGGCCTTGACATAAGGAATATTCATAGTAGCCCCAGCCAGTGCAGAGAAGAAGAGCTAGGATCCAGAAAAATGGATTTTTCAGTTTGAGCAAAATGCATTAAAGTGAACCAAATTCCTCCATGTTGACCTGAACCAATGAGATTTCCCAATCATCTGGAGAAACCAGAAGAGATGGCTTTACTGGGCAGCAGACTTAAGCATCCCCCCAGCTCTGTGCCATTCGTGGGAGGAGATCGGAGGAGGGGACTTAAGATGCAGCTCCACAGGGCTTTTCTTCCCATTCATTGCAGAAATAGGTCTGCAATGAACTCCATATTCCTGGGAAGTATAGGGATCACACATCCCAGAAATTGCTGCAGTTTCTCCTCTCCTATTGCATGTGCTGCTCTTCCAATGTATGGCTGATACCTCTCTGTGAGCTAGAAGTCTCGTTGTCCTCTCCCTCTGTAATCTTTATGGGTAGAAGGTACCAGAGGTAATGATAACCTGCTTGATCTCTGAAGCTCAGCGCTAAGAAATGACGTCTTTGTCCAGTATCAGTCTCTGAAGATCCAAATCTGGAGAGTCTGGAACCCCAAGATAGGAGACCTGCTTACTCCAAGACCACCATGGTAGAGTGGCCATGTGAAGATCGACCAACTTCTAAATATGCAACGATTCCAGTAAAGGCACAAGAAGTGAAAATGAGGTGACTCCATACTATTCCAACCTTTCCTCCATTTAAGAGCAGAATCTCCTCCACTCTACTTTATGTCAAGAGTCATGAACTCTGGGAGTTTAAGATGTGTCACTGTGTTAAAACTTTGAGCATGTCTTCCCCCCCCCCATACAAAGATGGTAACTAAAGCAAACTAGCATCCGGTAGGGTCCAAGGGATGCATTTCTACCTGCTAATGATGACATTAGTTTAATTAATTAATTAGTTAAAATAGCTAATGCTAATTTAGAAGTTTGTGCCTTTGAGCCAGACATTCTATCAGAGAAGCAGACTGCAAGGAGTCCTCATTGAATGGTTATATGTAGATGTGTGAGGTGTGGGAAGGGGAGACCATAAATGTCTCCTGATAAGCACATGTCAGGGCTAGGCAGATGGATCAGGAGTTAGAAGTGTTTACTACTTTATCAGAAGACCTGAGTTCAGATCTCAGCACCTACATTAGGTGACTCACAATTGCCTATAGCACCAAGGACTCACACAATCCCCCTCTGCTCTCTGAGGACACACACGCTCGCACACACACACACACACAAGCCCAAGGCTTGATCAATCTGGTATAGTATCAGAAGAGGAGCCCCCGGGATGTGATTGGATCACAATGGCTCTGACCTCATGAGTGGATCAAATCACTGGTAGATTCATAGCTGAAGAGAATACGGAGAACTGGCTGGAATAAGTAGGTCACTGGGTGTGACCTTGAAGGGTATATTTTGCTCTTCATGTTTTCTCTCACTCCTCAGCTACTACAGCTTGGTTTTAACACACACACACACACACACACACACACACACACACACACACACCATAATATACTGATTCCCTAGAGACCCAAAGTACCTAAAGCAATGAGGTCCAGTGACCACGGGCTGAAGCCCCAAGAACCACAAACCAAAAGAAACCTTTCTTCTTTGAGGTTCTCCAGTATTTGGTCACAGAAATGTAAAGTTAACTGATACTGCTCATACTGACATTGTAATGTTAACTATAGTGTAGGTCCCAAGTGCATGCCAGCAAATGGCAGATTGAGCAGAATGTTAGGAGCTGTGATGAAAAGACACAAACAATCCACTGGAGAGGAGGAGGAGGAGGAGGAGGAGGAAGAGAGAAGGGACTCATTCAGTCAAGTGCAAAAATCCTTGAGGGTGTCTGAGTTGATGATGTCCACCTATATCCCAAAGCGCCTGGTTGTCTGGTTTAGCTGGCAATCTAAACTGCTCTTCCTTTTCACCACCTCCCGCCAGCACATCATCCTTTCTCTTTCCCTCCACCTCCCTGTCTCTGCTCAACTTCACTGAGCTCTGTGCTGGTCCCTGAGTATAGAACAGATGTTTGCATGAGGGTCTTTGCATATTCTCTTCCCTCTATATCGACTGTATCCTGCCCAGATGTTCACTCCATCTGGCCCCTGTTTATATGTCACCAACTCAGAGATATCTTTGCCTGAAGCTGCTTTCCTTCCTCACTTCTCTCCATCCCTTTAGCCTGCTTAATTCTTTGTTCTAGATGTCAGCAAGACCACACCTTACTGCGCTCCTTTTTTTCCCAGTGGCTCCGCTGCTCCCTTCTTCTGAGAGTTTCCTCAGTGAGTGCCAGGTGTCAGGAGTTCTATCTCTGCCTTAGCCACTGCCTCTGGGAGCCAGGTTTACACTGAGGGAAAGAGAAGGAGAGAAGTTCTTTGAAAGGCATTGCCTGCTCCGTGGATACAGACCCACTTGTCCAGAACAAACCTTTGTAAAATAGCCAATGAAACTGTTAAGAAGTGAACAAGCACTTCAAAAATAATCAGAGCCTAGAATGTTCATGTTAATTTACATGATCTTTGCTTTTTAATGCCAAATGTCTGGTTCCGGAGATGTGATCAGGCCTCCCAGAATCTTGTTTACCTAACTAAATGTGGGAGGCAGTGGTATGGAGCCCAAGGAGATCACGTGAGCTACAGCAAACAGTCAACAGATGCATGCTATTTATTTTGTTTTTTAGTCTTTTCATATGTTTTCATAAGCTTTGCAGTAATTTTGTTTATAGGTTACCCCAAAGCAGGCTTCACAGAGGCATGACTCCTACATTAACAACAATTTGTTGTCTGCAAGACAAGGCAGCATCCTTTTGAGGCAAGCATATACACTGTGAGAGCCTCTGACAACAAGGTGTACTGTGGTCACTGCCTCTTCCTTCTGTACCTCACAGCATCTTCACAGCCAAAACATGGGCTCAATAAACTCTGTAATCTCTATGGAGATGTGCCTGTTACTTTAAGTCACACACAGACATCATGGTGACAAATGCCTGTAATTCAACACCAGAGAGCCCAAAGCAGGAGTATGGTGAGTTCAAGACCAGCCTGGGCTACATAACAAGACCCTGTCTCAAATAAATACACAGACAGACAGACAGACAGACAAACAATCAAGCAAAAGGCTCACAAATACAGTTGTGGCTAAAACACCCTTAGCCATGTAAAGAGATAGCCTAGTGGTTAACAGTGTTTGCTGTTCATCAAAGGACCTAAGTTCTAGGTTCTCCACACCCACATCAGGTGACTCACAATCACTTGAACTCTAACTCCTGGGAATCCAACACCCTCTTCTGGCCTCCAAGGGCAACCACTAACATGTGCACACATATACAGAGAAAGAGGGAGATACGCAAAAATAAAAATAAAATAAAAATGTCTCTGTGTCCTTTTTATACCTCCTGTGTTCAAAAGCACATAGAATTATGTATGCATAAAATTAATCAGCATATTTAAAGACTCAGATTTTGAGACAAAGGTTCTAAAGTAAACACGCAGAAGTAATATTCAGCACTGAAAGGGTTGATTCAGCATATTTCTCCTCTCAGAATTTCACATACAATCAGGCAAGAATCAAACATTTGAACCTCAACACCCTGCCCCCTGAAAGGGTCTGAACACAATTCAGACCCCATAGACCTAGAGGCAACTGCTTTAGCATGCTAATTCAGCTGTAAATACAGCAATGACCAAGGCAAAACAAAAATGTGAAAAAATAAAAGTAATACATAAATTCTGTTCTTGGAGAAAGTTTTACATTGTGGTCATGAAATACATGCAAATTTCTTTTTCTGAAAACGCATTTTTGGGCTGGAGAGATGGCTTAGTGGTTAAGAACAGTGGCTGCTCTTCCAGAGACCCTGAGTTCAAGTCCCAGCAACCACATGGTGGCTCATAACATCTGTAGTGAGATCTGGTGTCCTCTTCTGGTGTGTCTGAATACAATGTACTCACATAAGTAAAATAAATAAAATCTTTTTAAAAAAACAAACAAAAACACATTTTCTTAAATGTGAGCCCCTCCCTGCCTTCCCAGGGTGGGCTAGGATCTTCTGGCACAGGTATTTGGGGAATTCTGTGTCCATAAGCCCCTTCAAGTACATTAGCTCATTTTTACTTCTGGGCAGGAACAATATTAGGTTCCTCAAAATTCTTCCACTGGTGTTGGAGATGGGTACAGGGCTGGAAGCCAGGGCCTCACATATGGTAGGCAAATGTTCTACCACTAAGCTGTATCCCTAGACCTGTGGACTCCTTTTGGGAGTAACAGGCATTTCATTTCTCTGGAGCATGAGTTCTGAATTACATGGTGTGATTCATGATCATGGTGTTCTGGGTTGAACAGATGTTAGACATGGTATGTGCCACCATCAGTGAGCATGTGCCTCTGTTGCTGTTCCTCTTTCTAGGAATATTTTCTCTTTCTAGGATCACTTTCTACTTCTCTAGTAGTTACCTTATAAATGGAGACTTAAAAAATAAGCACTTGACCCAACTGATAATTTTGAGATAAAATCCTAATACTTCTGCCAAGGAGTCAATGTACTTGCAGCCAGGTGGATCAGATGTTTGATTTAAAACCAGCTCTGGTGACACAAACCTGTAATCCCAGCACTGGGGAAACAGAGGCAGGAGGATTTTCTCAAGTTCTGAGTCAACCTGTGCTATATAGCAAGTTCCAGCACTATACAGTTATTTTAAAGACATAAAATAAAAATAAAATAAAGTATTCATCATTTGACCTTCTGATAAATGAGACTTTTAGGAAAATGAAAGCAGAATTTCTCAGGGATTAGGAAAAAGAAAAAGATTAATGAGAATTTCATGAACTGTTCAATTTAGGTCCCTAGAATATTTTTCTCTGCATAATGTTTATCTAAACATACTGTGACAGGCTAGGTACATGTCAGGTCTGTTATTCAATTACCCAGAATGCAGAGGCAACTGAGGCTACATAGTGAGACCCTGTCATGAAAGAGACCAAAAAACACATAGACACATACAGAGAAAGCATGCTAATATTATGTTGATTCAAATATAGCTTTAAAAATTGCCCATGGCAGACAGCATACAGACCTCAAGAAAAGGTTTCCACATGTCTGCCTTATCCAAATGAGAGATGCCCCAGTGGAGTCATGAGCTTCCCAAATGGTCCCTCCTCCCAGGCTGAAGCTCTCTGCGGTTGCGTTGTTTGAATTATAAAGTTATGAATCGCATCAAGCAAGCTTCCCCACATGAGTATCAGCACCTCAATTCTCTGCTTTTAGTTTGAATTCCCTGTGATGAAGCCCCTCTGAGACAAAAGAAAGGAAACAAAGAAGAGCATAGTACGAGGGGAAAGAAAGCTCATTTATAGAAACGAGCAATATTTAAGGAGCCAGGCCCTTAGGTCTCTCCTTTCCCCTGCTGATCTGGTTAATGGCTGCCCCGCACTATTTAGCAAAGCCTTCCACCAGCCCACAGTAAAGGTTTACAGTACGGTGGAGCATGTGAAGGCTGGAGAGATGGCTCAGCTTTTAAGACCAGTTCCTGCTCTTCTGCTCAGAGGAACCAAGTGAAATCCCCATCACCCATACAGGACAGCTCAAACTGTCTGTAACTACAATCCTACAAAGAGCTGATGTCTTCTGCTGGCCTCGAGGGACACTAGTCACACAAATGATACACAGATGTACATGAAAGCAAAAATCCATATACATTAAATAAATAAACAATAAATTTTAAAGAGCATGTGCATAAAATCACAGTGTTTATGATGGGCTCAGAGACAAATGTTCAAGACAAGGGAAATATCCAAAGGAAACCCAAAAGGAAAAATTTACCAGGTGAATTGCCAGGCCCCTCCTAGAGGTCAAAGGACTTTGCCATGCCTGCATTTTCTCTCCAACATCCAGATGCTCCCTAAAGTTGGGGGGGGGTGGCCCACAAACAACATCACCAGGAATGACAGGTGGCAGAGTCCAGCTGTCCTTTCTGCAGCATGTGTACCCACACCCTGCCAAATGCATCCATGCTGTGTTTGAGGGTGCCGTGCCAACATCAATTCCAGCAGGCAGAGCTGTAGGACAACAAATAATTTTGATGAAGGCTTATGGAGGAGAATCACAGCCTCACGGCACTGCCTTTTCCAAGGATGCTAGCCTGAAAACAAGAACGGGGATTCACAGTTACAGCTCAACCCCAAGCATAGGCCTATTTAGCCAAGCATAGGCTATTTTCTTTAGCCTATTTGCGTACACATACACACACAATGAGAGAGAGAGAGAGAGAGAGAGAGAGAGAGAGAGAGAGAGAGAGAGAGAGATGCAAGAAATGCATATGCACGCAAGATAAGCAAGAAAGTTCCAGAACAGGTTGCCTCGGAGCCTCAGTAAGCCCGTGAAAGCTGCTAATCAGATTAACATATGCTACTGCTTTCTGATTTTTCTCTCTGACAAATGGCTGCCTTGTTATGTAAGTCAGTTGGATGGTAAATTTCATCGTAGAGTTTAGTCAAACTGACTCCGAGATCACTGCCTGCTAGTTACCAGGTCATCAGTCCTGGAACTCAAAAAGCTGTGTGTTGCACACGCATAATAAACATAACTATGTGGGTATTTACCTTGGGGAGAATGCTCCAAATCACCTGTGAAGGCGAAGGAAATGCTTCCAGTCTGGCACCATTGACAACCGCATTAGCATAGAAACGCCTTGGGTGACACATTTTATAATGCTAAGAAGTGGGAGACTAATGGTGTTGAGGAGGTCAAGAGAGAGAGAAATCCTGTCCTTTCTGGCAGGAAATCAATGAGTAGCACAGATCTTCCCTCCCCTGCACACTCACGTGACCCATACAATGATGTAATCTAGAAAGACAGGGAGAACAGGGCAAGCAGCTTCCAGGCTAAATCACAGGGCTTCTGGGATTCATAATCCCTTCCTGGGGATCTCCAGATAGATTGGGGGGTGGGGAGAGCGCACCCTGCATCTCTCTAGCAATGATTATGGTTCTGTCGTTTAGACATCCCACCATGCCATCTCCAAGAACCCCAAGAACAGGAGGGCGGGCAGCATCTTCTTGGAGTTCTTTAGCTCTAATGGCCAGTGGATCTCAGACTTGTCTCTAGTGAGATCTAAACAAAAACCTCCTCTGCAGAGCATAAACTTGCAAATTGTGTGCAGGCCTGCGCTGTTCTTAGTGCCTCTGTGGTACTGAGATCCACCTACCAAAGAACAACACAGCTCTCATCAAGGATATCAACATCTATGCGCTGCGCGGCAGACAGCATTGTCAAATGAGCTGGATTCTTTATAGATCCTTGCAACAACAAAGACATATAGGTTCCCAACAAGACTCTGTTGGAGAAACTTGCCTTCATAAAACAAAGCAATTAGATTGGAAAAAAATACATCTATTCCCTAAGCCCTGCTATCCCCAGCACAAGCAAATCTATAAGAGGTTGATTACAAAGTAGTAATATAAAATCATAAATTAGTACAAAGAATTTTTGGTTTTGTATTTCAAAATATTTTTTATCAAGCGCATCCCCTGTTCCTCAGTCAGGTGGAAATACTGACTTTGAGGGAATAGTTTTGGAAGGACACATGAGGTCCTAGGTCCTCTCCCTCTGTTTCTTGAGGAGTCATTTAACTGTGTGAACAACCCCAGCTACTTCAGTTTGGTCCCAATCATTAAAACCTCTGAAAATGTTTATAATGAATTAAGACTAGTCACTGGGTAGTGAATCTAATTAGGAAAGATTCAGCTATGGACATCCTCAAATGGCCAAGCAAATATTATCCTGCGTAATTGTCGTAATTCACCATTATGCTTAATACCTTGCTAGTGCCCTAGGACTAACTTTCATAGGCCAGAGAAAAGTCTACTGAAAATGAAGCATCCATTTCTCTAAACATCACTTCCTGGTGCTGGGCACGTCTCATTTCAGGCATACATAACCTGGTCAAATCTAAGGTTCCCAGAAATCAGTTTAGTGTGTGTTTAGGGGTTAGGTGGTATTGAAAGTGGAGCCCAGGACCTCCTGCATGCTGGACAAAATATTATACCACTAAGCTACACCCTCAGACTCCCAAACTATTTTTTTTAAATATTGTTAAGGATGAAATCCAGGGCCCTGTGGAGTTTGAGGCCAGCCTCGGCTACAAAATGAGTTCCAGGCCAGCCAGAGATACAATAAGATGCTGTCTCAAAACAAGACAAAACAACCAAAAAAGAAAAGACGCTCCTACTTTTTACACTTCCAGTGGAATCTGAAACAACTCCAGATATTTGGAATATAGAATTCATTGAGATTTTAGAGTTCTTGCAGCTTTTCTGACTTAGGTGACAGTTAACACTCCCCAGGAGTGCTAACTTCCTGCGGAAGTAGGATAAGAAGCAATCAGAACAGCCTGTCTGACTCTGGCTAGCCCCTGCCCCCAGGTGCCTTCCTATACACTTTCTCTGTCTTGCTTTGCAAGGAAACAGGAATTTCAGCCCATGGTCTTTTAGGAGACAGGGCTGGGAGGGAAACTCTACTCTTTTACACTGCTGTGTCTGCAGAGGCACTGCCATATCCTGCAGGGTCGTCCCTATTATCCCTACATTCTCATTGAAGTCTTGTCCCCTCCATACAGCAGAGATATGTGGCTGCAACTGTGCTCCAGCCTTTAAATGGAGAGAGAAATCAAGGGGACAAAATTCTCCAAGAAACTTCTGGAAAGGGAAAAGCTTAGTGAGGGGCTTTACAGCTAAGAAGACTTATTATGTAAACAAGGTACCAGATCCAGGAGCTAACCTATACAAAGATCAGGAGAAGGTGGGTGCCCAGCCCACGGAGATGCAGTGAGTACATCTTTCCATCACTTTTTCATGTGTGATCTTGACTCTGGCAATCTCTTCTCGAAGCAGCCTCACAGACATACATAGAAATATCTGTAGCTATTGACAGTCCTTGTTAAGGGAGCATACGATATTACTCCAGACACCACATGAATAGACAAAAAGGTCTCAGAGTCTAGATAGAGACCCATGCCTGTATGAGATGTGACGTTTGTGCAGGGATGCGACAGGGGGCGCTCTAGAGCAGCAGCAAACAGCAGTGCTGTGCTCACAACCCTCTACACCCATCTGAGTGCTTTACACTCAGCAACACACAAGTCTTCACAAATAAAGCTCATGAGCAGTTTGGAAGGAGAGAACTTTAAGACTCCTTCTCCCGCGTCCCCCCCCCCCCGACCCCGGGGATCGTTGCTGTCTTCTTCGGGGGTTGGCATCCTTGCGGTCCCTTAAATGTTAGGACTGCATTTAGCAAGAAAATTGGATCTCAGTGTAAAAATAAGTATGAAATTCCTCAAAAATCTAAACGTAGAACTACCATATGATCCAGCTGCCCGACTCTGGGTCTATACCCAAACGAACTCAAATCATATCCATGTTTCCTGCTGGCATACTTACTGTAACTGAGAATGAAGAAGCTAGTTTCTCATTAATAGAGGAATGAATAAAAGCAATGTGGTGCACACAGAAGAATTTTATTCAACTGTAAAAAAAAAAAAAGAATAAAATTAAGGCATCAGGAAAAAAGATGAAACTAGGGAAGGGACAGGAAAGAGAGGGAAACTGGGGGGGAAGAAAGACAAGTATTTCCAGTTTTCTCTTTTGTGGAATCTTGGTATGTGTATATGTTATGAAAGATGACAAGAGTGACTTAGGAGAAGAAAGGTGACAGTCAGGAGGAAGAGTACAGGCCGAGAGAAAGGAGCGGGAGATGCTCTATAAAATCTTCATAATCAAGTCCATTATTTTGTACGCTAAGTAAAAATAATAACAAAGGTTCCAAAAGCAAGCCTTCCGACATAGAAAAGATATTTTCAGATTACTTAACTGCTAAAAGGAGAGAATCCATGAAATATTAATAATACAAGGAAGAATTTTTTAGAAAAAAGTCAACAGCAATCAGAACCCCCTCCCCAAAGCAACATTTGTGTTAAGGAAAAATAAGCCTGAAATGAGTACTAAGAAGGGAGATAGTACGCCTGCGTATGCAGGTCAGAGGTCAACTGTCAGGTGTCGATTCCCGCTGGCACCTCGGTGAGCCAGCATCTCTTGTGTTGCTTCTGCAGCTCCACCATGCACTGTAGTCGCTGAGCTGTGAGCTCCAGTGATCCTCTCACTGGGACTGCAGATAAGCCCACTGGCACCCCACTTTTTGTGGGGAGTCAGGCTTGCATGCCTAGTACTTTTACAGGAGTTTATCACCTCCCTGGATCTTCCAGGACCATCTTTCTTTGCCTTTTTATGACATGGAGGTGGGGAGTGGAGTCGTAAGCGTTCAAATTCTTTCGCACTGTGCTGGAAGTCCTCAGCCTGTGCCCTCTGGTCTTTTTCTATCTGTTAAGCTACATTAAGCAAGTAAGAAGAAAATGCTTTGAGCCCTACATCCCTCTTCCTGTTGTCTAGAAACAACAAAAGATACCATCTTGGGTCATGGGACCCAAACTCTCCACTGATCAAGGAAAGAGCTGGAAGAAACCTGGCTCCCTGTGGTGGCCTAGACCTGTCAACTCTATTTTTTAAATGCAAAAAACTGAAAATATTGGTAATTAAGTCACTTTTTTTTGTTTCTGTGACAGTTCATAGCAAACTGTCTGTGTACACCCAAACACAAAATTTCAAAATTATCTATGTGGAGAATAAATAGAAATACTCTTGTTAGCTGGGCGGTGGTGGCACACGCCTGTAATCCCAGCACTCTGGGAGGCAGAGACAGGCGGATTTCTGAGTTTGAGGCCAGCCTTGTCTACAGAGTAAGCTCCAGGACAGCCAGGGATACACAGAGAAGCCCTGTCTCGAAAAAAACCAAATCAAAAAAAAAAAAAAAGAAAGAAAGAAAGAAAGAGAGAGAGAGAGAGAGAGAGAGAGAGAGAGAGAGAGAAAAGAAAGAAAAGAAAGAAAAGAAAGAAAAAAAGAAATACGATTGTTATAGGAACATAAAATGCAGTTTGTCATTCGTTTTTAAGTTAAAACAATTCATGTTTTACCATCATGTACTTTGTTGTGATACACTACCTCCCCAACTTCTCTGCACCCCCTGCATTCCATTTCCAGCCACAGGTGCAGGATCAACACAGGGTCTTGCACTGCACATGCTAAGCACATGCTAAGCTGCCATTAGGTCTTGTCCCTGGCCTGCTGATTTTTTAAAATTTGGTGCTTGACTGGTACCCAAGGAACACAGGTGTTACTCAGAGAGTACTGTTCGAAACCCAACAGAATTGCTATCCACTCTCTAACATGTGACACTCCACTTAATGCTGTGACACTAGATGGAAAAACTTCCTGTTTTGTACAGTGTCAGTTACACAAAGAAGTACACACTCAGACAAAGCGTGGCTTACATGAAGGCTGTACACAAGAAAAGTGGCGTCATCCTCAGACGTGCCTTGGGAAAGTCATATTTTAATTTTTCCTTCTGTCTTGCCCTTTTCGTTTTCTAATTTTTGAACAGCTGGCTTGTGTTTTCAACATCATTTCAAAATTTCACACCATGGAAATTCCTTTCCCATTATTGTGTGTGAACTGAGGGGTGTGTGCTTTGGCCAAAGTCCAGGGGACTTTCCCAACAGGCAGGCCAGGGGTTCAGGTAAGCACCTAAACTATAAGCTCCCAGGAAGCCAACTCTTCCTTTGCTTAAGAGAGAAAAGTTAAGTCATTTCATTTTTGGATGACTTTGTGCTTCCTGCTTTGCCACGAAGCTGCTGTGCAGCTTATGCCACGAAACACTTGTGGCTTGTCAGGACAGACAGAATCTGCAGGGGACAAATCTGCAAGAGTATGTATGACATCAGGTCTCCTGCAACCTAAGTCAATTTAGGTAAATAGAAAGTGCTGGCTGGGAATCAGACAGGCGGGTGCAGCACCCAAGGCGTGAGCCCTGGGCTCCTGAACACCGTGGTATGTGTGGTGGACTGGCTGGTGGGGCTGGACAGTGATTTAATACACATCTCTACACACTAAAAGACTTCAACAAATGTTGTTGACTGACCGCCCAATTGGCTTTGACCTTCCCTGGAAAAAAAAGGGTGGGGGCACTAAATAAATCTAAGGTATTATCATAATAATACCTGTTGGCCAAGAATGTCCTCAAGATGAATGAGAGCCTTTTGAAGGGCAAAATGGGTTTCTTTGCAGAATAACACTAGGTGAATACTAACTTCAACATCATCTGAATGGGAGCTTCTATTGCTTCAACTCTGCCCTTTGCTGTATGGATACCAGTCTCCTAGAAAGGCAAACACTCTCCTCTGACAGCAGAGTCAAAAGCTGACCTATCTTGACACTTGTGATTTGCTCTACTATGATTGACTTGGAGCCCTAGAATGAAATGGATCTTGGATACTTTGTCATCCACCCAGGATAAGACTGCCCTGGATGCTTCTAGAGGTGGGTCCCGACTTCTCTACCCCTTCCCCCAACCCAGCCCCAGGAAGAGAAATTCTCTACAGTCTTCTACCACTCCCAGGAAACCATGCCAGTCAGCCTCCTTTGTGTTTGACCCTAGTCCTCCAAGAAATGATTACTCAATTTCTTATTGTTTAGTCTTCTTCAAGAATGAAGACCAATATTCCAAAACTCCATACTAGTATTGAAATTCAGACACACATGTTAATTCTCCAACTCATGGCTTTACAACTTGATGGTTGTAATGAATTCCAGATCAATTCTAGTTCTTCACATGCATTAATCTTTTTCTAATTTCTTTTTGTTCCTTCTATCTCGAGCCTATTTTCAATTCAAGCCACAATTCACAGCTATTGAAGAGAAAAAAGAAAAAAAAGAGAGGCATTTTTATATATATACACACACACATATATATATATATATCCCATATGTATATATATATATACATATCCCAAATAATAACTTTGACCCAACATTAGAGTTTCCTTTTTTCCTTTTTTGCAGGGAGGTGGGGTGAACCTGTCTAGGGACCTGAAACTTGAGCTGATCTTTCTTCCACATGCCTAGTGATTCATAAACCCTAGTCACCTTTATTAAGAAACCTTGACCTTTGTGGCTTTCTACCAAGTCCTCGAAAACAGTTGAAAAGCAAATTTGTTAGACATTACTCATATTACTGAGAGACCCAGTATTTGATTTGAATTAGATCATTTAAAGAAATGTGGGAAATACAGACTTTGCTACTTTCATTTTTTAATTTTATGGTACTTTGGGGGGATAGGGCATCATCTAGAAGGAGCTTGAAATATTTGAGAAGGATCACTCTGTTAGAGCTATCTGATTTATTTTTTGTATGGTGAATATACCTAGAATGATGTCTAAGAAAGAGTAACTTTTCAGACATAGAGATTTGTAACTCCCAAAGGCTGGTGTGTAGGGTGATGGATACAGAGGCCCTCTTCAACTCCAAGCCCAATCTGCCAAGAAGCAAGGGTCCCCCAGGAGGTTTAATGACTAGGGCACAGGAGCAAAAGTAGAAACAGGAATAGCTCAATGGCTTCCCTCCCTTGCTAGAGACTTGCACAGACAGTCAAAGGGGTCATTCATGTGCTGTTTTGCTAAGCTATTTCACTAAGCCTTTCTGGAACTTTTCTATTAGTGTCTCCCACTTTCTCTGCTTTTAATAGACTTCAGAGGAGAGATCAGAAAGTGTCTTCTGTGGACCTTGAAGCAGTCTGGTTTAGAGACTCAGGCTCCTTGTTGGCACGTATCTTCTCAAAGGCGCCAGCTTTGGTGGTCAGCTTCTTTATTCAAATGTCTCTTCTGCTATCTTATGTAATCTGAGAGAGCTGCCAATCTCAGTTCCTATAGCAGTTCCATGGAGACCAGGAATTCAGGTCATTTGTGTCCTCCTTCTCTCTAAATACACTCCTTACTAAGGAAGAGAAAAGAAGAAAAAAAAAACTCACAGACAACAATGAAAATGTGAATTATTTCTACAGAGCCATAAAGTGTGGGTGTTCGGGAGACAGCACAGTTATGCCTGACCTAGTGGGTCTGACTTCAGTCTCTGAGAGCAGACAGCCTGGTTTCAAATCCTCAATATCCAGGCAAATGTTGCAGAGCGTGGCTGAGTCCTTTGCCTTCTTGGTCCGTATTTGTCTCTCTCCCTCTTTCCCCTCCTTTTCATCTTCCAAAGGTAAACACAACCCCCAAGATCATTGACAGGATTAAATGTGGCAGAGAGTCAAAAAACAGAGGTGTAATCTTGCATAATCCATGTTTTCAGGTATTCCAAGAAAGACAAAGGAGAGAATAGACGGAGACAGGGAAGATGTCAGAGGCAATAAAAGATTGCAGGCAGGTAGGTATGAAAACGAACACTACACTGAATTTTTGTGTTTTGATTCATGTTGGAGCACATGATACACATCATACCATTTATTACACTTCACATCTGTATGCTATTTTGGTCTTTAAAATTTTTTTTCTTCTTTCAAATTAAGAGGAATTATAAATCTACTGGTGTTGAAATTTCAGAGCAGGACCTAGAGAGATGGCTTGTTAGTTACAAGCATGTATTGTTCTTCCAGAGGATCCCATTGCAATTCCAGGCACCCATGTTGGGTGCCTTACAATGTCCTATAACTCGAGTTCCAGGGTTTTGGCACCCTTAGCTTCTGGGCACTATACTTACCTAAACATACACATGACTAAAAATAAATTCTAAGAGGACGAGGATAACCGCCCCCCAAATCCTGAAAGCCAAGGCAGACAGTGTTAGATTCTGGAGAACACAAACAAGACATCTGTGTCTAGACAGAAAGGCACATTGATAGTCACACAGCTAGAGAGCAAACCAGAGGACACCAGAAAAAGTCACATCACATTGCATATAACCTTTCCTTTGGATTTGTTAAGTATTTTTAACTTAAGCAGATGAAATAACTGGGGACTAAATTTCTAAAATGCTGTTGGATTCCTGGAATTCAGACATTTCCCCATTGTAGGAAGGGAATGTAAGCCCTCTGTGTAATTATAATAGTCATTTTTCTAAGCACATCCTATGAATATTATCTGATACTGGTTATGAAAGATGAGGAAATTGGCAGATAAAAGCTTTAAATATACTTTCTGTTGCTGTTTCACAAGTTACCTGTCTGTGGCTACATGTAATCAGTTCAGCCTTCTGTCTCAGGTCTAGCCTTAGTCCTGGTCTCTGAATCCTTGCTTCTTCCTACTGCAAGAATAATTCATCTCCAGAATTAGTTTTTTCCAGTGTTTAGGTCTTTAGCTTTAAAAACAAACCCTCTATTTATTTAGCAGCCTTCTTTTTTATCATTTTAGTGTTGAGAAGTTTTTATTCTTTAATTTTTCTTTGGAGATAACTTGGGATTTACCAGATAATGACTGGATAACACAAAACACTCTCATATACTCTACACTCAGCTCCCTTAACTGGTAATCTTGCTTACAGAGCCATAGACAATTAGGCTCAAGAAATCTTCTTTCCTTTCTTCTTAAGAAAGTTTTTTTTTTTAATCAATGTTAAGGAAACACTGTTCCATCTTGTCAGTTTTTCCTCTAAATGTTTAAAATCCAGGGACCAAACTAGGATTACACATTGTGTGATGTTATTGAAAGTTTCTTTCATTTTTCCTTAATTTCTGCTCTCCTTGAGTATGAATGTTTTACTTATGGGAGTTTTCCTCTGATTTTTGGTTTTCTATCTCTTCTTTCATTTTTACTTGCTGAAATTTAAAAGTGGGTGGTTGCACAGGCGCTCTAGCAAAAACCCCTTTACTTGTTTGCTTCTGGAACCTCAACCTCATTCAGGATGTTCTTTTCATGTGGATGGGAGAAGAACTGAGGGTGTGTGTGGGTGCTGGGTGAGAACACCCCATCCTCACTCTAGCATCTTATTCTGCTCTTTAACAGAGCTGTTCGGAACCCTATAAGATGCACCAAGTCAATGGAACAAAATACTTAAATTCTGAACCCTGCTGGGAAGAGCCTGGGAAGGGATAATTCTGCAGCATGAAAGTTGATGTGGTGAGAGAGAGAGAACAGCCTTTGCTGTCTCTTAACCCCTGCCACTGCCTGGGCTGTGAGGACATGATGTACTGGACTCTTGTTATTCATATAGCAGAAGCCCAAGACAGAACTGCAGGTACTGAACTAGAGCTGATGTCAGCAAGCCTAAACTAAGACAAGCAGCTCTTACCCTCGAGTCTCCATAAATTAGGAGGGGAACCGCATGTGTGGAAGGTGCTAGCCAGATGTTCCGATGGCCTCAGTTGGACACATCCTCAGCCCACTACGTCTCCTTTTCTCTGCTCTTTTTTTTTTTTTTTTTTTTTTTTTTTTGCTCAAGTCTATTTGCTTTGCTACTTTTCATTTTGCTTGTGTGTGAGAGCTTCTGTCTAGACTGCTACTTTCTCTGACCTAATGAAACTAAATTGTCCTTGATTACTTTCCCAAGTATTTGAATCCAGGGTGTCCTTGTCTGTGAGGTAACATGTGAGGACTGAGATTCTCCTCTAATTACATTTCTGCCAAAGTTTAAATCCTAAGGATGGAAATGATATGAACAAGTCTGCATTTTTAAAGGATACCCCTGTTTGCTGTTAGTTGAGGAGCAAACGTAGAAAGACTGGGTCCATGTCATTGGTACTGAAATAGCCCTGAGAAACAAAAGATGGAGGATGGTTCATAGTCTGAACCTCACGGGAACCGATAGGAGGTATGGAGGGTCAGATGGCTTTACTTGAGTTGTATAGAGAAAAGAAGGCTTAGTGAGTCTTGGTGCAAGGAAAGGTAGATGCACTTGACAGGATATACAATTTTATAAAAAATAAGCACTGGGGGACTTTCAAAGACTGAACCACCAACCAGAGAATACACAGGCTGGACCTAGACTCTCCGCATGTATGTAGCAGATGTGTAGCTTCATGTGGGTCCCAAACAACTAGAGCAGGGGCTACCCCAAAAGCCTGTTCACAGGATATGTTCTTCTAGCTGGGCTGCCTTGTCTGGCCTCAGTGGGAGAGGAAACACATGGCTTTGCAAAGACTTGAAGTGCCAGAGTAGGGAGATACCTAGGAGACCCACACCCCCTCAGAGGAGAAGGGAAGAGGGGGTGGGAGAAGGATTGTAGGAGGGGATAAACAGGAGGGTGGGAGTGAGTGGGGTGTAAAGTGAATAAATTAAAATAAAATTAAAATAAAACGAACACTAGGAAAGAAGGAAGGCACACAGAGCACGTGCCACAAGAAAGGAGGAGTTCCTCTAGAGCATGAAAGAGACATAAGTATGGGAGAGAAGGCTAAACACGGGCAGGGCTCAACTGTCCCTTGTGCTAGGCACTTTCAACTGTAGGCTCTTGTCTCTTTGGTTACTGTAAATCACAGCAGACACACTGAGTAGACTCTGTACTGGTAAATCTCCCCACTCTTCCTTCTTGCTAAAAGATTCCTGACTTTGTTCAAATCATCGGAAGAGACCAGTTAAGCTTAGAAATAATAGGAAGTGACCAGAGAAATGACTCATCAGGAAAAGGGACCTGCTGCCAAGTCTGATGATCCAGGTTCAGTCACAGGGTACCACATGGTAGAAGGAGAGAACTGATTCCCAGTAGTCCTCTGGCCTCCACACATACACCCTGACACATGCTTATCTACGCACATACACACACAAATGAATTACTTTTTAAAAATTAAGTATGTGAGAGTGAGACAGGATAAACCAACACGGGGCTTATGATAAAGGGGTGCTGCTTATGAATTTTATCATCAGCTCAGCAATCTCTGAAGACTTTCTGGGGTTATACTCATTAGACCCTCATCAAGTTGTATTCGGGGAAATTGGAGCTCAAAGATGGGAACAGCAGAGTGTCACACAACTAGAAAGGGGCAAGCCCATCTCACATTCAGATTCCTTGTGACATGCAGCCTCCAAGACCCTGACGAATTCATGGAAAAGTTTCATTTCCCCAGGCAAAGGCCTAATTACCCCCTTTGCATAACTGTCTGGGACATCTCGGGGCACTGGCAAAAATATGCCTAGTGTGGGCTTCTTGTCCCTCTCCCCCAGAACTCAGTGACAAGGCTAAGTACACATGGGACTGGGAAGGGATGTTCTTCCTTCATCAGAAGCCACCTTACCACTCCTCCCTCAGGCCCCATCCACAGATGTCAAGAACGGACACCAGAGAATGGCTTTTATTTATAACTACAGAGAAAAGCCCAATGGGGGAAAATGCAACATTTACGAAGAACTTAAAATTTAATGTAAGATATCCCTTCTCACCACTGTGAGAAAGGATGTCACCAAAGAACTAAACACCACTGACGAGCTCTAGGGAGGTCTGCAAGGAGCAGGCTTTTAGAACATCCTCAGCTCTGGAAAGTGCCTTTTGCTCAAGTGTATCTTCTTGTTATAGTAGTAAGAAAGATTTTTGCCTTAATGACTCAAACAAGAAAAATTTTAGTGGTAAAACTAAATTTTGCATAAACATTATGAGAAACCAAACATTAGAAATCCATTTCTCAAAAGCCTACATCAGTGACTTGACAAATTTAAGTGAGGCTGTTTCAGTTTATGTATACAGTGCTGAACTAGTTCAATGTAACATCCCTAAAACTGTGTTTTCATTAAAGTTCCTCCCTAAAGCAAGAAGGCATTCCAATCATGTTCACTGACAGTCTGGTGAAGCAGCCCTTGCCCTGGTAGTTGTTTTTAGATATCATGAAGCCTCTATGGGAATAGACTGCACCTTCTATAGGCATTGAAGATGCCGAGAAGACTGAAAGAGAAACTATTAAGGCCAAGTAAGTAGCTAATACCTTATACCCAGCAGACAATTTGAAATAGCACTTTACTATTACTGCCATTAATGAATCCAAACCCTCTGTCTTTAACTCTGCCCCCTGTGACAACAAATACACAGGTAAACAGACAAGTACCCCAGATCTGTATCCACATCTGTAAATTCATTGGTGAGCACTTGGCAATGTAGAGATGAAACCTGGGGGGCCCCTGCGAGTGGCTGGGCTGCCAGAGCCCTATCTAGCCACTACAGCCTTTACAGATTAGTAAAGAAGAGGAGGGAAGCTTAGGAGAGCCAAGGCGGAGGTCAGTATTTCTGGGTTAGCAAGGCTGAGTACACTGCTGTGTAGGGCCCAAGAGCTGGTGTGTGAGGTTAGGATCAGGACCTAAGCCACAATACTGCTTCCTCCACCTCACACGCTGAGTGCACATTAATTACTTATTGGCTAACCCAATATTTATTTCAAGCATGCTTATTAAGTGTTTTAGCATGTGTTTGGTGTCGTGACAGGTCCTGAAGATGCTGCTGTGAATGCAGACAAATAGATCCCATACCTCTGCGTTTCACCCTCAGAAGAGAAGCAGGATAACAAACAAAGAGCACAAATAAGCAAGGCAGAGAATTTCAGATGGTGACTGCTGACATGAAGACAACGGGAGCAACTGAACAAATAGTGAACGACAGGTCAGGGTGCAGAAGGCCAGCTGAGACACAGTGGGAGGAAGGTGGCCCTTGGGCTGGGAAGAAACTCTTACACTTGTGCATTGCTGTAGAACAGTGTGTCTCCACCTCCCCAATACAGTAAGCCTTTAATACAGTTCCTCATGCTGTAGTGACCTCCAAGCATAAAATTACTTTTGTTGCTACTTCGTAACTGTAATTTTTGCTACCATTAGGAATCATAACGTAAGTTTTTTGTGATGATCTTAGCTGACCCCTATGAAAGGGCTGTTAGACACCCTCAAAGGAATCATGACATACAGGTTGAGAACCACTGATGTAGAAGCTCAACCTCTTTGCTCCAAGGTCACTTTGTTCTATTCTTAGAACTAGGCTAGACATGGGCAACTAACATGACAAAGAACGGAATTAATTTTCACTACAGGTTGGCTTCATCTGATGAAAGTGAAGCACACAAATGAATCTGGGAAGGTTGAGTGGTGATCAGCAAATTCCCATGAAGATGGAAGTAAGGAGAGAGAAGAGGGGGTCATCAGGAAAAAATCATGTATGATTATTATTAGACTTTTCCCATGGAGTTCTGTCAGGCTACTGAAATGTCAATCATGCAAGTTTAAAAACTGTGACAAGGCCAGGTGGTGGTGATGGTGAATGCCTTTTAATACCAGCACTTGGGAGGTAGAGGCAGGTAGATTTCTGAGTTCTAGGCCAGCCTGGTCTACAGAGTGAGTTCCAGAACAGCCAGGGCTACTTAGAGAAACCCTGTCTTGGGGAAAAAAAACAACAACAAACAAAACAAATAAACAAACAAAAAACTGTGACATGGTCTCTGGCAATTCTTAAAGTTCAAGGATTTGCATAGTTCCTATCACCTGAGTAGAGATAAGACTTAAGACTTGTTTCTAGCCAGTAGATAGTGTTAAGTATAACTACCATGGTCACATTACAGTCCTCCTGAGCTTATACCCTCTTGCTAGCTGATGGGAAAGCCCATATAACTAGGAACCAAGATGGCCTCCAGCCAATAGCCTGCTAGAAACTGAGACTCTTAAACCAAGAGATAAGAAATCCGATTTGGTCAACAATCCCAAGGCTGAATGCAGTTTCCTCTGTAATGGCACCCTCCAATGAAATCTGTCCCTGGAGCCTTGAATTCATCTGTCTGACTGTACCCAGCTGGACCATAAATGCATATCATAAGACACTGAGTTTGCCATGGCTTGTTGGGAAGTAAAATGAAATAAAAATAATGGCCTTGGTGAAGGTTGACGAGGGATTGAAGTATGTAGGTAAAGAACCAGGTGAAAATCCCGCAGGAGTGGCCAAGAAGTGGGGTACACAATGGAGAATTTGCAGTGTTACTTCACACCTTTCTTGGGATGGGAAGATCCAACAAGATGGTTAAGACTTGCCCTATGGTCAAGAGAAACTGAGATGAGAACAGAAATACCAGGTGGCAAACAGGAAGTAGTTCAGATTAATTCAAAAAGTGCACAGTCATGGTACCAGATGGAGTTTTTGTGCCTAAAAAAAGGAAAACTCAATAAAAAATGCATCAATATGCTATGTTTTCAAAAACCAAAGTAATAAGAGAATATAAAACTGTAAGTTAATTCCCCCTCACCTCCCTTCAGACCCTCAGTCCCACTCCTGAAAGATTATAGGTCATGGGCCTACAAGACAGCACAATGAGTAAAAGCGTTTGTCACCAAGTCAGACAGCTCGAATTCAATCCCTTAGACCCATTTAGGGGAAAGAGAAAGCCCCACAAGTTGTCCTCTGACCTCCACATTCATACTGTTACATGTTCAAACACACAAACACACACACACACAAACACACATGCACATACACACACACAAATAAATAAATGTAATAAATATATTTAAAGATTTTAGCTATTACAAATTTAATGTATTTTTCTTCATTCATATATATCTTTTTAATACATGCTAGCTTGGTTTTTATCTATAGTTTTATGAGGTGCTGGGTTTTTTTTTTTTTTAGCATCAAGTTTTGGAGACCATGCGAAATCCTGACATTCCAGTTAGCCCATCCTTGCCCACCGCTGCCCATTATTCTGTTGTGTGACATGCTCAGTGGCATCAGTTTCCTATGGATTAGCACAGACCAGATGCTATTTCAAAGTTTCCACACTGGTAATAAGTGTACTCGGTGATTCTGCTCACTTCCCTAGATGTAGGATATCCATAACTACACTTAGAATTGTGGGACCAAGTCACCTTAAGCAGCAAGTGTGCTTGTGGGCCGAGCAGAGGCTGCAGGGGAGTGGGAGTACAGATTGAAAAATGCGGACCACCAAGGCACTGCTCATTTCTCCAGTTCTGATCCGCTCCTGTACCAGGGGTCTAATCAGGGCTGTATCTGCCTCCCTCCTGAGTAGACCAGAAGCCCCATCTAAACAGCCTTCCTGCACCAGCTCCCCTGTCCACATGGCCAGACAGGAATTCCAGACTAATGTTATTTGCTGGGACATCGACACAGCAACCAAGTTTATTGGTGCTGGGCTGCCACAGTTGGTGTGGCTGGATCAGGGACTGGCATTGGCACAGTGTTTGGTAGCTTGATTATCGGTTATGCCAGAACCTTCTGTCCAGCAGCAGCTCTTCTCCCATGCCATCTTGGGCTTTGCCTTGTCTGAGGCCATGGTACTCTTCTGTTCGATGGTCTCATTTCTCATCCTCTTCGCCATGTGAGGCTCCATAGGGTCACCCAGCCTTACCTCCGTGACAGTCCTGTTGCTGGAGTGTGCTGAGCTTTACCATTAAGCAACAGTGTTTCAATAAATAAATAAATAAATAAATAAATAAATAAATAAATAAAATTGTGGGACCGGAAGAGGATGCACCACCCAGGCTGTACAAGTTTTATCCCATGCACAGTGTACAAGGTGACAATTTTAGCCTCACATTAGCCAGAATCACTCATTGACAAATTTTAATCTGTACCCATTTAATAATAAAAACAATAGCTAGTCTTGTTGTCAGGTGTTGTATCCATCTGAATTCATATAATCGTCAAGAATGTGGTATTCAAGGAAACACACAGACACATACAGAATGAGAGGTAGAGGCAGGAGGATCAGGAGTTCAAAGTTATTCTCAGCTATATAGGCAGCCTGAGACCAGCCTGTTAAGGCCTTGTTGTCATACTGTCAGCCACCTCAACATTTAAAGACTTCCTTTTACTCTCAAAAGTCTCATTGCCTGGAATAAGATTAATCTTTGTAAGAGCAGCAGCATGTGTCAGATGCAATGGACGCATCTCCCAGTGTATGATGGCTATCAATATCAGAAAGACTAGGACCTGCGGGTCCTCCTATAGATGTCCTCAGGAAGCACTCACAATTCTCAGGCAACTGCCACCTGAGAGTGGGCACACTCAAGGCTAAAGAATAGCCCTTTCCTTTCGCTTTCTAGTAGAGGCTCCACCCAGTAAGAACAACTCACCAAGTTCTTCTCATATAAACCAATAGATTGAAGGAAACAAACCTCACAGATTTATAGAAGGGGGGAGGAAATGTTTCATTAGCATGTATTAGCTTTCTGTTCCAACCATGTGCAGTAGCTTTGAAGTCGCCTGTGAACTCGAAAAACTGTTGACTCACGGTAAGAAAAATACACAGGGACAGCAAAGGAGCTACTCAGGTCGCTCTCACTGGGGCAAGACTTTGCCAAAGACTGGATTATTTTTCAAATCTATTTTTGCAGTGAAAGGAACCCACAGGCATCTGAATCCTGGCTTCCCAGCCCGACACCTCATTTCTGCCAGTGCATGGAGACAGCTACTGAAAGGGCTCTTCTGGACTGTCGGTGGGTGTGAAGCGAGTTGGGGGGTGTTTGGGTGGCTTTTGTTTTTGTTTCCCTGGCCCTCCGCCTTCCGGGTATTTCTCCTCTCCAAAGGACACGCTGTCCCCACCACAGCCAATCCTGATCATCCCCAAACACAAATCCAGATTCATTCTGTAAAGATTCATGAGTGAAGGCTTGTCCTGTATTTTTGTTTTCCCCGGCTATAGTCTTCCTGTGCCAACAAAAATGAGTGTATTCGTGTTTTATTTTTAAAAAACCTTTTTACAAATCTTCAGTGGCTCTTTGAGTATAAAATATTCATACCTTGACTGCAAATTATAGTTGGGAACATAACCACTCAACGAGTACTTTTAGTTCAGATTCATTTCGGATTCATACAAGGAGGGGAGGGAAACCTAGGCAACACAAAGTGTCCTTTGAAGGTAAGAAATCCTGAATGAAGAAATGGGAGGAGGGGGTGGCCATTCCCAACCCAGCTGAACGCCTTCGCCACAGAGTCAGAGTCATTTAGGGTGGTGGAACAGGCTTTGGCAACCAGCAACGATAGCTGCAGTATGGGACACCCAAATTGAGGAACTTCTTGGGCTGTGAGCCCTTGTGGAGTAGAGGTAAGCCTGCTCATTCTCACTGTCTCTGCTACATCTTCTTCCGTCAGGTCTTGGGGAGGCTCTTTTGAGCATCTACTGTAGACAGCTAGGAAGCTGATTTCACTACAGATTTGGATGCTGGGAGAAAATGCTCCAGATATTCAAAACCCACCTCTTGGTTTCCTTGAAATGATACCTGTCAGGTCTGGTTGCAAATCATTTTGCAAATGCAAATGCAATCCCCCAAAGCTTTAGGACCTTCCCCTCCCGCTCTTAACTCTGCAGTGCTGTCAGATATTTTCACAGGACAAATGTAACTTTGCTCTAAGCCTTGAATCTTTTAGAGTGGAGGTGATTTGCAAATGGGAAGTTACATTAGACAACATTTGGAAGGGATTCGACTACTATTGCTGAAGCTGGCTGGACTGTGAGAACTTTGATAGGTACACACATTGTAAGAATCACTCCTCCGGAATTTGAGGTTGCTCTTGATGGCTTTTATCGGAATGATCACACGTTACTGAGCTTCAGAATGGCAAAGCTTTTGAATTGGTTTGATCTAGAGGCCCAATAAGTGTTAAGTCCCCTTTAGCCCATCTTCCTGTTGTGCAGTTGGGCTCCTTCAAGGTTGTAAACAGGATCAAGCCACTATTACAAGTTTCTCCCAGGCCTCTCTGCTTTTCAGAACAGTGCAGCACCTTTCTCCCCAAGCCCTTGCAGCCCCCCTTAGAGAAAGTGCTCTGCTTCTGTGGCCAAAGGCTGAGGTCACACTGCAGGTGGGGGAAGGAGGTTCAAACCTGAGACCCAAAATACCTTCCAGAGCTAGAAGCCCTGGGCAAAGCCTTCTTCTGAATGAACATCAAGGGCAGAGCTGTGCTAGCTACGACAATTACTTCTGGAGAAAGTAAACTCAAACAGGGATTAAGAAATAAGTAAGGATTGTCCTCACTGACATCAGAGTTTTCTCAAAGCGCTTCCTGGATGCCCATCATGTCTCAAAACCCAATTTGGACTTAAGCCCTAACCTCTGATGTGACTGTGTTTGGACAGGAGACTTTTAGGAGCTAAACAAGACTCAATGAGGCCCTAAGGGTATGATCCTCATCTGACAGGCTTAGCGGCCTGATATGAAGAGCAAGAGAGAGGAAAAATATCTGCCCAAGTACACCCTCCAAAAAAGGCCAAGTGAGAACAGCCCCCCTGAAGGAGGCTCCCTTCAAGCCTCCTGCCAGAGACATCTCCTGCCAGAGCCTCATCATGCTACACCCTAATTTCAGAATGTTAATTTGCAGTGCCAGGATCTATGAGAAGATACATTTTATTCTGTGTATGTGGTGTATGTGTGTATGCATATATAGATATATGTACATATATGTGTATATATGTGTATAGACAAATGAATGCATGCATAAGCATGTGTGAGCATGCCCAAGCACATGTGTATGTGGTAATGCTAGTAATCACACCCAGGTTTTACTCACACTAACATCCTAGCACTTTACTATTAAGTTACACTTTACTATTAAATTACATGCCTGGGCTTGGTTTCTTGGAGCAGAGTCTTGCTATGAATCTCAAATTAGCCTTGAACCTGAACTTGCTGTGTAGCCCAGAGTGGTCTCAAACTCACAATCCTCCTTTCTTCTCCCAAGCACTGGGACTGCAGGTGTCTGCTAGCATATCTCTTCCTTCCTTCTTTCTTTCTTCTTTCTTTCTTTCCCTCCTTCCTTTCCTTCTTTCTTTCTTGCTTTCTTTTTTCTCTTTTTAAGTGTAAGGAAAACGAAAGAAGGAGTGGAGGGAGAGTGGGAGGGGAGAAGGAAGGGAGGAAAGAAGAAACGAAGAAAGATGGAAAGGCCTGAGGGAATTGGTGAAAACAGAAAGTTCATGACAGAAGAAGCAGGATGCTTGCAGACATGTGTGAACAGGACAAATAAGGCTGGTTTGGGTCTTTCTTAAGGGGTTAAAATGGGGCATACACCTTATCAAAGGCCCTGCCCCAGCCAGCCCAAGACAATTTAGCTCTTGTTCCTCACTGAGGGTAGCCACCATTCAAATGGCTTAAGACCTAATGTTCAGTATCTAAGCCCTAGAGCTTCAGCTAGTGAGAAGATAAAATGTTTTCCTGCCAATTCAGTTAGCCTGTCACTGCATCCTGCTGTGCCGACGCTGATTATAGCAAGTAGGTCCATTGTTGCTCATGATTGTGTCTCCTTCATGGACCTACTCATTTCCTACGCCTGATAGCACTATTTGTCTTGATTCTAAGGGTTACCAATGATTCCCTTTCAGCCACCCTAGTGAAACCAATGACCTTCAGCTTTTCACTCTTCTCAACTCTTCCCGTAGCACCTCAAAGCTGGGTGTCAGACCAAGGGTAGATACCTGCTCCATTTTCTATAGATAGTAGGGAAGAGAAGGACATTAAATCTCTAGATTCCAAGTTCCTCCTTAGCCCATTGGTCTTACTGCCTTGAATCCAGAATCTCCCAATGCCCTCCTTTCTCCTTATTCCCAGTACACTCTTGCTTTGTGTGTTCTTGGAGTTTCTAGTGTGGTGGTCAACTACTTCAAGTAGTGGCCTTCTTGTTTCTATTCTCAAGTTCTAGGATTACAAGTGTGCACTGCTATGCTCAGACTTCAATCCAGCACTGTTGATGTTTCTGACCTGGCAACCGAAACTGCCATGTATTGGGTGAATGAATCTGTGTTCCTGACTATTAAGGATCCAGGTCACATTCCATGTTTTCAAGGAGCTTTCTTACATAGAGGATGTGCCGTTGTTCACTTTGTCAATTTGACAGAGGGTAGGGTAATCTGAGAGGTAAATCTGCATTAAACAGTTGCCTAAACTAGGTTAGCCTCAGAGAATGTTGGGGGTGGGGGTGGAGGTGGGGGTTGGGGACTGTCTTGGTTATCCATTGATGCAGGAAGGCTCAGCCCACTGTGGGTGGCACCATCCCTACATCCTGAACTGTATAAAAAAGATATACTAAGCTTTAGCCAGTACAGGAAAGACAGAGAAACCCTACCTCTAGTTTCCTGCTTTGATTCCCTACCTCCACTTTCATTAATGGTGGATTGTGACTTGCTAGTGAAGGTCAAACAAACCATGTTTTGGTTACAGCAACAGAATAAAACAAGGACAACCTGGATCCTGAATCCATCAACTGCTATAAAAAGAACAGCTACACACACACACACACACACACACACACACACATGTCTCTGGAATAATTTACTGTAAATACCAGTATGTACTTACCACTGTAAGCACCACATACTTAGTAGTTTAAATAACAGA
This sequence comes from Apodemus sylvaticus, assembly GCF_947179515.1. NCBI lineage: Eukaryota > Metazoa > Chordata > Mammalia > Rodentia > Muridae > Apodemus > Apodemus sylvaticus. Next base: position 131,316,475 of record NC_067476.1, on the reverse strand, counting down.
AATGTCTCTTCTTTTCTACTTTTTGGTGGTGCTAAGATTTAACCAAGAACCTCATATGTGTCAAGCATGTATTTTACCTTTGAGCACCAGCCCAGAAATGTATTTTCTTACCGTTCTTGAGACTACAAGTCTGAGATCATTTATTGGCAGGGATAGTTTCTTTCAAGGCTTTAAGGCTTCTCTTGGTCTTGTAGATTATGGTCTTCTGTCTGTGTTTTCACACAGTTCTCCTTCTGTGTGTATCTGTATCCTTACCACCTCTAATGAGGATACCAGTCACATATTAGTACCTGTCTTAATGACCTGGATAACATAATTCTCTCTTCAAAAGCTTTACCTCCAAATCCCTATCCCCCATGAAGTAGATGAGTCAGGACTTCAGCAACTCAGTTTGAAGGAATACAACTCAGCTGATACCTATGTGCATGCTTATCACTGGAGAAACTCACATACACCTACACATCATCTACACACAAAGTATATGTATGTGCATAAGTATCTGCCACTTTCCATAACTAGTAACAAGGTTAGCAAATGAAAGGATTCAAAAGTCTAGAAAAATGTATAAATATGCATGCTACAAAATTAGCCTTTAAAGACAATATGCAATTTTCTGTTGCTGTCTGAGGGTACAGCATGTTGTATAAGGTATATAAACTAATGCTGTTCTGTTGGAAGAGTGAGACCTAGTATTACTTAAGTTAATTGAAGTCATGCACTCCTGCTTCTAAATGACAAGAAAGAAAGTGGAGTTGCCATTCCCTATAACTGACCTCAGCTTTGAGGTCCTTGCTCCTTCTCTTCCTGCTCATGGCTGGAGGTGGGGAGCTGCACATGCTAATGAGAGAAGCGTCATCCCAGCTGTGGCTGTATGTACAGTGTCTGCCATCCTGTCATTCTGCCTCCTCTGAAGCCATCTTCCTACCCAAGATATCCACCCTCTCCTTTTGCTTCTTCAGGGGGTGTCCAGACTTAAGAGAGTGGTAAATGAAGAAGAAGCCTTGTCTACTTGCAGGTACACCTGAGTTTCTGTCAACTCCAGTTCAGGAGCCTCTGTCTCTCATGGGCACAGACACCATCCTTCTATACCACTGCTCAGCACTGGCCTTGCCAGGGTCTTTGGTCCACTATGTGTTTTCCCCTCCCTAAGTGTCTGTAGACCATCAACCTGGATCAGGACTCAAGATATTCACACAGTTGGTTTGCCTTCACCATCAGGCTAAACCACATGATATGGGTTACCACCAAATAGCCCTTTTCCCCACAGGTCCTTTCTCCCCTAAACCCTGAAAACCCACATAAGGCAGGAGCAGAGGAAGGAGAAGAGAGCACAAAATAAAGCAGCAGTCAAGACCTTATGAAAACCTAAATTTCTGCCTGCTTTTGTGGCACACTAGACTATGTCCCACCACTCAGGATACTGAGGCAGGAAGATGGAAAATTCAAGGACAGCCTGAGCTACACAGCCAAGACTTTGTTCTCAATGACTTAAATTTAAAAAAAAAAATCCATCAATAAAACCAGTTCTTCCTGTTCAGAGACACCAGGCTTTGTTGAGCATTTTGGAGGAAGCACCCAGGTGTCTTCAGATTGTCAGAAAATATTTAAATGTTTCCACATATACCCCAACTGAGATTTCATCTGATGGAAGAAAAGCCTGTCACTTTCCTCCTCTCCCTCTATCTCTTCCATCAAGAATCAGCTAACTGGCCAGGCAGTGGTGGCTCACACCTTTAATCCCAGCACTCCAGAGGCAGAGGCAGTTTGAGGCCTCTGTGAGGCCAGCCTGGTCTATTGAAGGAATTGTAGGATAGCCAGGATGACACAGAAAAACTCTGTCTTGGAAAATGAGGAAGAAGAGGCAGAGGCAGAAGAGGAGGAGGAGAAAAATGAATTTTCCCACCTACTTCTTGTTTGCTAGGCAATGAACTTAGGTCATATCCCGTGACACTATCGCCATGGCTTATGGGAAAGCTTTGAGGTCTGTGTCTGTCAGTCCTCATTATTAGCATATAAATGAAGACCCAAGAATGTAAAGTTTCTTTTGCTCTTTCTCCAAAGCCTGGCTTTCAAAATTACTTTCTTCCTATGAATTCAATAAAGACATAAAGGGCCAGAGTTGTAGCTCAGAGGCAGAATGCTTACATACCAAGCAGGAGGTCTTGAGTTTGATTCTCAGCACTACATAAAATCAAGAGTAGTAGTGTACACCTGTACTCAACCCTCTGGAGCTAGAAGCAGGAACAGGATCATTTTCCAGCTACAGCATGTTTGAGTCTAGCCTGGGACATACAAACCCTTTCTAAGAAAAAATAGATAGGTTTAAATCTTTTAAAATGTCAATATCTACTTTGTTTTGGTTTTTGGTTTTTGTTGCCCAAGGGATGTTCTCTTTACTAACAGACTGGCATCTCGAGAAGCTGATCATGAATGTCTACTATCGTCATACTGAGCTACAATTTTTTTTTTAGCAATTTTGTGCATACTAAATAACTGATCTGGGACAACTCCTCATCTTCCTCTCATGAGTTTATGCTCATGGTGGAAAAGAGGATGATATACGTAATCCAAAGAAGGTACTGATTTAATATCCCAGTAATAAACGTTTGTTCATGGTTGAGAAGTGTCTTTCTAAACGCCAAAGCCCAGAGAGGATCCACTGCACCTTGAAGTGGCTTCACCACTTTTGAGGATATGTTCACCAAGCTTCCAGCCTGCAGCTCCCGATGTCCGTTAGCACCAGCTTGTTAGAAGCCACAGCTGGCAAAGCCTATACCCATCCATCACCTCATCCCCTTTAGACGCCCATCAGGTGCTCATCTTTGCCTTGCTTTAAAGCTTCCTAAGACTCAGGGAAATCAACCAACTGGTGTGTAGGGTTGTCCAGCTTCTAAGTGCAGAACTGGAACAAACCTGGATGATTCAAGTCTGTTTCCAATGTCTTTTCAAGCTCCTGAGGACAATAGTTATACAACGCTGTTTTTCTTGTTTTAGAAATAATCAGCACAAAATCAGAAAAGATTGCCTTGAGTCAGACAATTGGTCTTTTGTGTAACCTGTATGCCCCACTCACCAAGTGAGGGAGAACACGATTGCCCTTCGAGGCATTAACTGGAAACATTAGAGACCCCCCCAAGTGATGATGTTGATAACAACGATGGCACAGCTTTCTGTAGTCAGAAGCTCGGGAGATGGCTCGGATAGTAAAGTGCTTTCCTTTCAAGCATAGGGACCTTAGTTCAGGCTCCAGAACCCACATAATAAAAAGCTAATCTTGATGGCACATGAGTGTAACCCCAGCAATGGGAAGGTGGAGACAGGCAGCTCCCTGGGCTTGCTGACCCAACAGCCTAGTCTACTGGGTGAGTTCCAGGCCAGTGTGAAAGTCTGTCTCATAAAGAAAAGAGAATGGCAACTGAGAAATGACATCTGAGGCTGTCCTTTAACTTATACGTTCATGTGACTGTTATACAAAAGCACACACAATTAAAAAGAAAAATAAGACAGTAGTGTGTACATCTAGTTTCACTGGAGGAAACATTAACTATCCTCAACATAAATCTACCCCTGGCTGCTTTTCTCTTTCTGAAGAAGGCTGGAGGATGTGCGGCCTCCCTGGACAACAACTTTTTCTAACTTCTCCACAAGAGAACGTCTTAGGCACCACCACATAGCCTGCAGCATAGATCAGAATTCTTCTAAAATCCTGTGAAGGGACATTCGAGATGGCCCAGCTGGTAAAGCATTTGTCATACAAACCTAATGGCCCGAGTTTTAGTTCCAAAGCCACAGAAAGGTAAACGGGGACTGCAGACTTCACATAGTTGTTCTCTGAGCTCCACACATGGACTGCGGCATACACACATCCATATATACATCATACATACACATAATAACAATATAAATTTTAAAATAAATAAATCATGTGAAAGCAGCTGACTAAGACAGATGCAGAGACCTACAATCAAGCATTGGATGGAGCTCAGGTAGTCTTATAGAATAGCTGGGGGAAGGATTGTGGGCCCCAGAGGGGGTAGGAATGCCCCAGAAAGACCAACATAGTCAACTAACACGAACCTTTGTGGCCTCTCAGCACTGAACTACCAACCAAAGAGCATACCCAGGATGAACCCAGCCCCACACCCCATATGTAGCAGATGTGTGGCTTGATCTTCATGTGGGTCCTCCAACAACTGGAGCAGGAGCTATCCCTAAAGTTGTTGCCTGTTCGTGGATCCTGTTCCCCTAACTGGGCTGCCTTGTCTGGCCTCAGTGGTAGAGGATGTGTCTAGCCCTGCAGAGACATGATGCCATGGTAGGGGGATACCCAGAGAGCCATCTACCCTGTCAGAGGAAAAAGGGAGGGGATGGAGAAAAGAACTAGGTGAGAGGGACAGGGAACAGGAGGGGCATCAATCCGGTATATATAAAGTGAATAAATAAATTAAATAAATAAATAAAAAGAAAAGGAAGAGGCTAATGAACTCAGATTAAAAGGCACACATTTAATCCTGGCCCTTGTGAGGCAGAAGCAGATGAACCTTTCTGAGTTCAAGGCCACCCTGGTGTGCATAGTGAGTTTTAGGACAGCCAATGCTACACAGTAAGACTCTGTCTGGAAGAAAAACAAATAAGTGACAACAACAAAGAATGAGTCTTCTTCTCCCAGCAGCTAGCAAGTACCAATAGTTTCCTAGGAACAGGCATGGCCTGGAGAGAACCTTCCCCATCAACTCTAAAATGGTGGCTGGTTATCAAGTGCAGACCAGCAGTGGTGCCTGCACAAAACTTGTATATAATCAATCCCTCACCAATTGTTATCTTCAACCATGAACACCTTCAGTTTAAACCACCTGTTAGGCTATGTGATAAGCCTCAGGGAAGGGCCTTTACTGACAGAGTCCTAAAGGAAGAACTGTCTGACAAAGGATTGATGAAGGGCCTTTGGGGACAGAGAGGCCAAACTCTCCAGACATCAAAGGTATTGCCTAGCAGAGAGGTTCCAGTCCACAATACTGACACAATTTCAGAGGAACAGTGGTTCGAATAAACTCAACTGAGATAAAGAAAAGCTGAGTTTCCTCAGCCAGATCCTGCTCACAGTGATTTCAACATTAAGTACTGCTGAGCCTTGACCCTTTCTTGTAAAATTTTAAATAAACTCAACCACAGCTCTCAGAGGTGCCCAGATGCACTATAGGTGAAATACAGACCACAGAACATTTTACAGTAAATTTTTCATGATCCTGGCAGTGAGAGGTTCCATGCCCAATCCATTTTCCAGCACATTTTTCTCACTCGAACTAACACTAACCCGTGAGATCAATGGTTTACATAAAATTGGAAGATCTTTTTTTCACCCTTAGAAACAAAGGCAACTCCTGACCATGCTTAAGGGATGACACCAACCTCATCATCTACCTGTCAACATCTGCACACGTCCACCTGCCTACCTATTAGTATAATCTTCACACAGTCCAGTTTTGCTAGCTCATTTCTCAAATCCAGCCAAGATGGAAGCCTCACTCTGACGTCTTGAAATTGGCTACTGCTGGGTAATCAGTGCTACCAGAGAAGGCAGGCCTTGCACAGACCTCAGCTATCAAAATGAATAGTGATTTCCCTGTATCGGCCCCCGGAGATTTCATTATGTGAGTTGTTCTGAATGTGGCTTTAAACACACAAATCCCTTGAGTGCTGCTGGACTCAGAATGGAATAGAATAGGAATCAAAAGACTCAGCCCCTTCGTTTTGTGGTCTGATCTTAATGCCTACAACATGTGTGTGTGTGTGTGTGTGTGTGTGTGTGTGTGTGTGTGTGTGTTTCAACTAGAAGATAAAGTTAAGACTCTACTTACCCAACACTGGCTTCAATGAACTCAGAGAAAAACCCCTTCCGATGTGACTGAGTTTTTAAAAGTTACAGTGATCAATGTCTAAGACATAAAACTTACTTATTGGAAAGGCTGACAGAATAGTAGTATGAAAGGGGATGGGGATAGGGAGGAAGTAAGGAAGGTAAAGAGAGAGCATTCTGAAAGGTCTTCTGACTGATTTAAGGTCTCATTAGCCTCATGGGGATCTAATCAAAGGCTTAGGGTAAAAAGTAAATCAGAGACTGGGAAGTGAGAATTTTTGCAAGAAAGGGAGAAATTCCATCAGAGCTTTGTGGAAATGGCCCTGGAAATGGGGTGTTCCTGGTCACACGTGATGAAAACTGTCAGTCTTGGTATTTTGCACAACTGTGCTTAGGTCAGAATTGTGACTGCTTTCTCTGTGGTCTGTTTCCATCCATGCCCTCAGACTATTGTCCTTTCTGTCCTTCAGTGTTTGGGAAACAGATCCTGGGTTTCTAAGGGGATTTTATCATTAATTCTCATTCACATCAGACCAATCACCTCGCCAGAAACCTAGAAGCAAGATGAGAGGCCTTACCCTCTCCATAGGAACAAGGTTCGTCATGGCTCGGACCTTCAGTCTTCTCTCACGGCTGAGTGTTGGGAGTTCATGGGTCTAAACGGTTTCTGCTTGGGGTATGCTTTTCTGCCTCCAGTCAGGGAAGGAATCCATTGGTCAGCAGCTTCTCTGAGGACAAGTGGTGATCTCCATTCTGTCTCTTGTCTCACACGAAGCGTATTTATGTGGGTTTTCTGAGCTGGGTTGAGGTGGACAAACCTCTGTATAAGCTCAGAGTTCAGAATTGGATGTGGGTCACCCAGGAAGAGCCAGGACTTCACCCCTGGAACTGAGATGATCCCCGAGGGGCTAACAGCTGAGGGTAGCTTGTGGTCTATAACCCTCACGGAAGGACTGCTTGTACAGTAGTTCCCCCATGGTCCCTGGCAGTGACTTACCTTTTGTTTAACTTAGGGTCCAGTTTTCCTCCCCTTTCCCACTGCTAATGCAGAGTCTTTCCAAATCTGCCCTGGCTTAGCTCCTCTGCTGGTAATTTCAGCATTCAGAGGAAGAACCAAAGCCTTTATGCACAAACTTCTCTGGGTGTCCCTCTAGTTTCCTACAAGTTGGCCAGCATTCCCAGAAAGCTGTTTCTTTAGCATCTGGAATTGAGTTGCTTCCACTGCCTTTGAACAGACATTTTCCTCCACAGGAGGGGCTCTTAGTCCTTCCTTATGGTGGGTAATAATTAATAATGGTCCCACCCCATCAGGCCTCTGCACCACTCCTTCCAAGTATCCAGTAAAGCATGACTCTTAAACTTGAATAGTTAACCAAATATATTTATGTATATTTCATAATGCCAATTTACAATGATAAAGTATTATCCCAATATTTATAACCTCTCCAAAACATGAGAAATATATCTGAAGCCAACTGGATATCTGCGTCTCTTCCTCTGCTCTGCTCTGCTCTTCCGCCCACCCCCCTCCATCCCTCCTTCTCTTAGCTCCTCCTCCTCTCTCCCCTCCAGTCACTGGCCTCTCACTGCCTCAATGTGCAAGGATAAGAAATATCTTGCAACACTTCCCTTTCAGTCTGGCAAACTTTTCCTTCCTTTAGAGGCTAGTGTTCTTACCAGCCCTCAGGCAAGACGTACCTAACCCTCCCATCCCAGGACTGTTAATCCTGGGCTGCTATCTGAGGGAACTTGTGACCTTGTTACTGTGGTCTGCCATCACGTGGTGGTTATCTTTCTTTCAAGCCTACTCTCATCTCAGTGACCTCTTTGACTTTATTAGTGGTACTCATGAATCTTTGTTATGTACATGGCTATTTTGCAAGTGACGAATGTAGCCTGAGTTACTACAGGAACACAGACAGATGTGCCTTCAAATGAAAGCTAAGGTTACAGTGACAGAGTTACTATTGAAAGAGATGGGGACCATTCAGTACAGAGCTTCTGTGCGGTATAGAGCAAGCACTTCCTGTGATTCTTCATGAGAGACTGCTCTTGTTATAGTCACTTAGTTCCAAGTGTCTGGTGCAGGTAAGGCCTTTGACCCCACAAGGGCCTTTAACCAATGATGAGTAATTTGAGCCTCAGCTAGTATCCAGAACCACCTTTGAGATCAGTCTGAGCTCTTCTTGATGGGACTTTACTCAAAAGGGCTCCTTGGGGGGAAGGGGATGCTTGGCTGCCCGACTCTCCTCACCACCTTAAGTTAGAGGTAGAAGTACCTGCCTTGGTAAATCACGTGCTCATGGTTCCTTCCCTCATTCTCCACCCCTGAGATCTTGATAGAGATGTTAATTGTATGTTAATTGAATGATATAAAAGAGCTATGGGTCATGAATGCTGTAGTGAAATTTGAAATCATTCTTTATGACTCTACTTGGAAAGCCACCAAGACACACTTTTGGTTGGAAAGGCAAGTTAAAAAGTGTTAGGTGTGCTTCAGTACCATTTAAGAAAAGGATGAGCAGGGTGAGGCTATTGGGAAAAAAATGATTTCTTCATGCCAGCCATTCTGTTGCAGTCTTGACTTCTTTGTTTCCAAACAACAGTCAGAATAGTCCCTACTCCTGGAGACTTCTGCTCCTTCATGAACTAACAGCAGAGATTTCTCACCACCAAAAGCAAGGAATGCAGCCTTTATGGAATAGGTGGCTGTGTTGGTGTATAGAGACCATCCCAGATACCTACAGTAAATCCAAGTGAAATGACTATTAATAACTTAATTCTTCTCTGCCATGTGTTACATATTATGTGTCTATGCATACATGTTTGTTTGTTTGAAATAGTGTCTCTATATGTAAACAAGGCTGGCCTAAAACCAGCATCCTCCTGCTTCAGCTTTCTCATTATCTGATGTATTGATCCTCAAAAAGTTTTGATCTCAAAGCAGTCTCCTAAGGCTGCTCTGAAGCAGTTGGCATGAGAAATAAAGTCAGCGGACTCTGGTAGCTGAAGGGCCCTCTAGAAAGGTGGACAAAGGAGGTTTCTTGAAGATTCATGGCCCCTAAAAAGCACCACTTAAAGGTTGTTTGCTATATGGCAGAGTTGACCAGCAAAGACTGAGAGGTGCTGCTAAAACATTCAAATACCTGCTATTCTAAGGCCATGTGACCCCAGGAATAGCAAGAAGGCACTGTAGAATGCAGTGAAAAGTTTAGAAAGAGTTGGAAATAGGAGGAGTTTGAAAGTTATTGTCAGAAAAATAATGTTGAATTTAACCTTCGATCATAAGGAAAACAATGGAACTGAAGATCAGGGCTGCTCATAACTTGTTTGCTAATCCTGAAGCTGCCTTCAGTCCAGGTCTCAGCACAGCTTTTATGTTATCCACAAAGAGAGTCTTTTCAAATATATAGCAGCATTTTGATCACATGAGGTTGTTTTTGTTCCCATTGAAAAGACAGAGTGTAGAATATAGTGTATTTTAGCTCCACGTCACATGTAGAGATCTTGCATAGGAAAGAAAACGTGTCATTCGTGAGTTCTCAATATGGCAGACAATGGCCTAAGCTGTCTTGTGAGCCTTATCTTCATTCCATCTTTACAGGCACTAATGTCTTCTACCACTAATTGTCTTATAACTGAGAAACCTGAAGCTCCTTTGCAAGAAGAACTAATGTACTCTCACCTCTTAGTGTGTGGGGTTTCTTAGGCTTTAGAGATCACACCCCAATAAGGAAATGGATTTCAAGTTCTGATGCAAACAGAAATAGATTTATTTAAGACTGCATATCGTCGCCACACAAGACAAATAGAAACATTTATTCTATTCTTCTTTTCCTTGTGTTTATTAAGTCTAGTGAAACAATTTGCTATCACAACACAAAACATAGATCATCAACAGAAGCTTCATCAACAGAAGTTTGAAAAGCACTGACCTAGAATTTGTCGTAAGCTGATTCTATACAACATAAACTAGTGCACACAAGTAAAGGATGTGTTTGTATATCACAATTATATGCACCGATCATGAATGCATTCCAGGTTGGATGTATTCCACCCATCGTTTCCTAGCACACAGGACCAACTTTACACCTGCCTGCCTCGTCTTGGGAAAGCACATTATCTCACCAACATTATCTCTGTTCCAAAGAAGGAATATACACAGACATGTGTTCTAGCCAGAAACAATCAACTGAGCCATAAGATGTCTCCAAAGCTAATACTGTGGTTATACCTTGCTCTTTGCCTTTCTTCTGCTTGGGAGGCAGGGTAGTGGAGGAATAAAAAGTTTCCTCCATACATTTTAACTACAAAGACAACAAAAATATTCACATGCACTAGCCAGCATATATAAACACACACACACACACACACACACAATCAATGAGAAGAGCCACTGTCAAATTCAAGCTGTTATTTCTGGAGGGCTCGCCCACCATGCAACATGAAATTGGGAGATGAAGAATCTCCAAATCCCACACTCCTTGTATCTGGATGAGTTGTGAGTCCTGTTGTCCATGGGGCTGTTTAAAATTATACTGTTTGCCATGTTTAATTTTCTTCCTCAGTCATAAAATATTAATTAACTAAAAGCACATAGAGCCTACACTTCAATTGCCTCGCTTCCCGAGGCCCACAACTAATTAGAGCTCCTGATTCTTTAAGCTGTCCCACCATCCACTTTTCCTTCCTAAAAGTGAGCCAGATTTACCAACTCGTGTTAATCTTTCCCTACCTAACTTTTCTCAGCCTGTATGCTTTTGATCTGATTTCTGGTTCTAAAAATAGAAACTTATGTTTCTCTAGAGAAAGACTTGCTCATTTTCACTGAAGTAAGACTCTACAGGGTAGGTTTTGATTAATGAAGGCTAGAAATAATGTGCCAAATAGTAGCTAATCAGGGGCACAGGTCACATTTCTCTGATTTTGTTTACAAAACAGAAGATGCAAGTGGAGAAAGTGGCCAGACATAAAATAAAATAGTGTGATCTCTCCCCCCATTCTTCCCAAGTCTAAACTTCTGGGCCTGTCAGGGTTGACACTTTGGCATGCAAACTTCAGAATTTTGCTATGTAGTAACAGAGTTTGTTATTCTTAAAATCAAATTAACCATTTTCTGTGACTGTTTAACACTTCATTAGTGTTAAATGGTTATGGGAACAGAGCTTAGCAGCACTGAACTTGTCTGGCATGTACATGCCTAAGGGTTCTATCCACAGCACCAAATATACAATAAGTAACAACAACAATAATGAGTAGGGGCTGGAGAGATGGCTCAGCAGGTAACAGCACTGACTGTTCTTCCAAAGGTCATGAGTTCAAATTCCAGCACCCACATGGTGGCTCACAACCATCCGTAAAGAGATCTGATGTCTAAAGACAGCTATGGTGTACTCGCATATAATAAATAAATAAATCTTTAAAAAAACAATAATAAGTAACTAACATATTATATAATAATCATTATAATAAATAATATATTGCATAAATATATTACATATCTTATTGTAATGATTTGTAATTTATATTATATAATATAATGTATTTATTATGTATAATTATATCATATGTAGTATATAATTTTAAAAATAATATAAAATGAAACACTGAGCTTTCTCTGGTTTTGTAGACATTTTTTTAAAAGATTTTTATTTATTTATTATATGTAAGTACACTGTAACTGTCTTCAGACACTCCAGAAGAGGGCATCAGATCTCATTATGGATGGTTGTGAACCACCATGTGGTTGCTGGGATTTGAACTCAGGACCTTCAGAAGAGCAGTCAGTGCTCTTAACCACTGAGCCACCTCTCCAGCCCTTTGTAGACATTCATATCATTCTTTAAAATAGTGGATGATGATACCTCTTCCTAGAAAGAGCCCTATCATTTGAGAGAAGGAATACAGAAATGAAAATGATAAAAAGGATTGATTTCCAAATTTAACATGCCAAAGGAAAGGAAAGAATGAAAGATGACAGAGAGTAAAGTCGTGTCGGTCTGACTATGAGGCCTGAGGGATGGATGTCCAGTCTTAGACTCCTACCAGGCCAGCCTGGGGTCCTCTCCGATGAGCATCTATTTAGCACCTTTCTTGGAGATTCAGAAGGATGAATGCATGTTTCCCATTTAAAAGGTATAGCTAAACCCTGGGGATTTTGAAAGCACAGAACCTCCTCTAATAGATATGACCCAGGACTTACATCCTGTTTCCCATCTAACATCTGTGTTACTGGTCAGGCCCCTTAGACCAGGAGAAATGGCCCCCTGCGTGATTTAATAATAGGACATGAAAAAGACTGTTTGGAAATAAGTTTACATTTCCTGCCGAGTTCCACCTCTAAATGTCTCAAAAGTAGATTGCCCGGCTTTATTACCCCCAATCCAACTATACTGATGAAGTCACTGTTTGAAACTCCTCTTTAATTCGCATTAGTCCTCCTTGTGCATATAACAAGCACTGTATAAATAAGAATCGAAAGGTGTTTTGCTTCCCTTATGGAGGTTCTGACATGAAAGGAAGACGCTCTTTCCAGAAGGAATGCTTCATTCATATTTTCACAATGGGAAGACAGTCTTACCACTATCAGGGAAAACATACCGCAGCTGGATTAAAGTCAACAGCTGACACCTTCCATTTTTCTCACCCCTGAGACTTCAGATTTAATTCATAAACTATTGTCTCTTGTTGTACATGTTAGAAAATATTTGAACGGTATGGGGAAATAGAAAATATTTGACCTTGGGGTCGACGGGAATTCTCTGTGCCTTCAGAGAAGTCTAGGACTTCAGTCAAAGTGGTTCTCAGTTCTTTTCCCATACCTTGGCTAGCAGCGCCCAATACTGTGAAGCATGCATTTTTCGGAAGAGCATTCCTAATCCCAGGCTTTCAAAAGAGGCCTGGGATTCTTCCTGGGTGAAGAGGCAAACTTCATTGAAAATTCAATAAACAGGCTTTGTCTGGCCACTTTCTCATCCTTTTGATCCTCGTATTTTGGTTCTTAAATGTATATTAGGATGAGGATTAGAGCTTTCGACCTGGGCTCAGGGTCAGACCACCACCCAGGGCCCACCTGGTTTTCCTAAGCATCTTCCTTACAGAGCAATGGTAAAGGGGTCTCTCTGCTGAGGCTTTGCTTTGGCCCTTTCCCCATACTTGGAAATGACCCATCAGTGTTGTAAACTGATCTTGCCATAGATCCCCAGTCCTCTCAGGTCAACCGGGGAGGTCCCGGGCCTCCGGGAAACACGCCCAGGTGGAAGTGGGGTGTGGGCGAGCTAACAATGCACTGTGGGGGAGCTTTGCTTGGCAACACTTACTACAGCGGCCTGGATGCCTAGGGGGGCCCTCTCCACAGTTCCTGGTCACGTGACGGCCTGCAGAACTCAAGTCTGTGGCCGTGAACAGAGGCCCATAGAAAGGCAGGAGTGCAGGTACAAGAGGCCTGGCAGAAATCGAAGAGGGGGCCTCCAGTTCTCGTCTTAGTGTGATATCTCCCCACCTACTCAGGACTGACTGTAGGAATAGTGAGATAAGTGATCCCAGAGGCTGAGACCACCTGTAGCCAGAGGACCGGCAGCTCTGCCCATCTGGAAGGAATGCAAAATCTACCTGCTGAAGCAAAATCTGCATTTTAACAAGATCTCCAGGGGATTCCCGTGCACATAAAAGGTTAAGGGGTATGTGTGTCCCAACCCTGGTTAATTAGCTCACTGTCAGTGGGGTAGTGCCACTGACAGTGCTTAGAAGCTTTCAGGAGAAGGTTGGAATTATTTTGACAAGTCCAACTGAAATAGCTAATATAGACACATCTGTCACAAATCCTTTTTCCCCCTTAATTTATTTGCTTATTCACTTTACATCAGGATCGAAGCCCAGCATTCAAGTCCCTCCCTCAGACAGCCCCTCCTCCATCCCACCTCCCCTTCTCCTCTGAGAAGGGGGAGGCCCCCCTGGGTAACAACCTACTCTGGCAAATCAAGTCACAGCAGGTCTAGGCACATCCTCTCACACTGCAGCCAGAGACTGAACCACCAACCAGAGAGTATACGTGGGCTGGAGCTAAGCCCCACCCCTGCACATGTATGGCAAATATACACATATGTGCAGTTTGATCTTCACCTTTTTTTTTTTTAAGTATAGAATAGAGTTTATTTAGGGCATGGGGAGGGGAGTTAAGAGAGCGGTAGAGGCAGAGAAAATCGGAGGAGGAGAGTAGAGGCCAGCCATGACCACGTGGAGAGAGGGGGTAAGGGAATGGGGCGAGAAGAGAAGCAAGGGGGCAACATGTAAGAGAAAGGGAGATGAGAGAGAGAGAGAGAGAGAGAGAGAGAGAGAGAGAGAGAGAGAGAGAGAGAGACTAAGAGGTGATCTTCACCTTTAATCCTAGCACTTGGGAGGCAGAAGCAGGCAGATCTCTGAGTTCAAGGCCAACCTGGTCTATAGAGTGAGTTTCAGAACAGCCAAGGCTAAGAGACCCTGTCTTGAAGGAAGGAAATACAAACACAGCATTTGTTAGACCTGACAAGATTCCCAAGCCAATACCACCGCAGAGCAGCAGTACATCCGACCTCAAACCAGAATTCAAGGCTCAGAGTAGAATATACTCAATGGTAGAGTACTTGTCCAACATGGTTCTGAGGACAATACAGAGCACCATCTCCTTGACCACCATAACCAAACAACCATACAAAAACAAAAACCTCAAAAGAACAAACAACCCCCCCCCCCAAAAAAACCCCAACAGCCTAAAAAACATCAGTAGACAGCGAGGCAACAGCCATTCCATGGATAGATATATGGTGAGGGGACAGAGTTGAAGGTGGCCGTGCTCTTTGTGTAGCCAGTTGGTATGAGATCTCTTCTGCTGTGGTGTTCTCTACAGGAGCACTGAGCCCTTGTTTTTCCTGCTGGTCCTACTGATTTCGGTCAAAATGGGTAGAACCCATCACTTTGGATTTTAATCTATTTTTCCCACTGAAAGACTAGTTTTGAATGGAGGAATGTAGGTATTTCTGCTTGAAAGTTCTGGGATCATTGTTGGAAAGAAGCATAAAAATAGTAAGGTTGGAATTTCGGATAGAAGAGAGAAGCGGGGGGGGGGGGGGGGGAAACAAAGGGATCAGGATTGGTCTCTATAAACAGGTGGCATCCCCT
This sequence comes from Apodemus sylvaticus, assembly GCF_947179515.1. Taxonomy (NCBI): domain Eukaryota; kingdom Metazoa; phylum Chordata; class Mammalia; order Rodentia; family Muridae; genus Apodemus; species Apodemus sylvaticus. Next base: position 131,301,462 of record NC_067476.1, on the reverse strand, counting down.
GCGTATGGGCCACCGGAAATAGAGTAAGAGCTCATTCAATGATAGCCAAATGGGTAAGAATACATAATTCCTCCTCCATTGTCTCTGTTAATATTCTGTGTTTATATCAAGTCCCTGAAAAGAAATGGTGGGAATCTGTGAGTGGCTTCTCTTTCATAAAGTTCACCATTTACCTTGTTGGCAGGAATATCAGTTATTTCTCCCAAGAACAGCATGCAAATGAATGAGAAGCTCCCAGGGTCACAGATGCAAGTGTGTCTTCTTTAAATACCCCACAGCAAAGACTTTCCCCATCCCACGCCCCAGCACAGTTCTCTGTTATTTCTACCAAGAGTTGTCATCTTTTATTTTCATATCTTGCAATTAGTTAGCTGCTATAAGAGCTTCACATACCAAAAACATGCTAAAAATGCAAGAATTGTGGGCCATATGTTAAGCGTATCTCAGAAATATTCCTCAACTTCTCAACCCAAGTGGACAGAACACTGGCTGGCTGGCTCTACTGGGCAAAGCAGATGAGAGGGGAGTATTCAGTTGCTTTTCCCAATTGCTATAAATGGCAAATCTTTGTAACTAAAACCCAGACTTCCAAATGGAGTGGGGGTGGGGAGTTCTGTGTGCTGAATATAGCTGGACCTTAACAGAATCGAATCGTCCTTTTCTATCCCCTGCTCTGCTGGGAATGCCCTCTGTGATTGCCATCAACAGCTCTGCATTTCCTCCCTCAGAAGGGCAGAGTCCATCTGCTGATACCAGTGAGAAAAGGAAACCGAGTTTTAACAAAATCAGAATCAGTTGGATTGATGGCTTTTTTCACTGTTCCAAAATGAGAAGTGGGTGACTATCTGTTACAAATTATTTTTCTAAGATGTCCTTCACATGAGAGTTAATACACCTTACTGTGTATTTCTCACCATAACATAAGAGGATGCAACATAAACAATGTGCAAAATAGTGTCACTGTACTGCAGAAAAGTGTACATTGAAGACACCCGTTTTACCACCCAAACCAAATCCAGTTTTGTTTGGCTTTGGTTTTGTTTTGATGGAAGAAAATGAAACCAAAGCCTTGCTCACACAAAGCACATTCTCCCACGAGTTACATCCCCAATCCAATCAGCAGTATTACTCTCATATTCATCTTACAGTTATTTATCCGTTCCTTCTTTCCCATAGGTCTTGCCACAAGAGTCAGCATAGCTTATTAAAATTAAAATCTTGCTTTTGTTCCCACCTCACTTTTATGGGCATTTTTTCCTGTGTTTTTACAAACGAATGCAGCCGGTTAACTCTTTTCTTCAGTCCCACATGTAAATGTCCTTTGCTGATGTGCTCATGGCTGACTTTTAGTACTCCCCATAGACAAGTGTTTCGACTCTTTAAAAAAATAGCACTGGAGTATTCGAGGGTGTGCACAAGTGCTAGACAGACAAACCCTGGGGTGGGGGTGGGGGGTCTGGTTTTTAAAAATAAATTTCAGAAACAACAACATGCCCACAAAAAAATGAAATGCTGCCTTTGACATTCTATATTCTGCACTGAGATTTGAGATTCAACTAGAGAATTGCACAGCGTTAAGTAGGGAAAGCTGACTTCTGTTTATTGATGTGCTCTTCAGCTAGTTTCATTGACAGAAAACTCTGGGGAGCAGTTTTGCTAAGGGACACTGAATCTCAGTCTCTCCCTGGCGACAGCAGAGATAGCCAATATTTGAGGCCTGTTGCCGCCAGCGCGACTTCTAGAATAAAAACAAACCTAGGAGATCAGTGATCATTTGTAAAGAGGCTTTACAAGCCGCTGCGGTGTTGGACTGAAGAAAGAACGAAAGGGAGGGCGCAGGCAAAGGAACGCTTTGTATGGCTGGGCCCCAGGTGAGGTTTAGAGGATCAGAGCAGACATCTGTGTGTAGCGGGAGCTCCCGAGAACTTTTTCCTGGAGAGAGGCACCTGGGGCAGTTTGCAGCATTCCAGCTTGAAGTTCTGGTGCCAGGGCTCTGAATAAACCTTTAGAAATCACGGCGGCTCCGGGGAGGACCGGCGGATGCGCCAACGAGAACGAGCGCCTGCAAAGCCGGAGGCCTAAGGAGAGACCCTGGGCTGCCAGAATGTTTCCCCTCGCTCAAGTCTGCCGGCGCCCTGCTCCCCGGCTGCTCACTAAATGCCAGCGTCCAGTGGTGCTGGGATGGTGGCAGACACCATACTCCAATGTTCCAGGTGGCGTCATGCGCAGACCGACCCTTTCTCGGAGCTAGGAGACGACAAGAAGCGGGTTTGGCTATGTTCACAATTTCAGGAACCTCCAGGCGGTGCACTTGGGTGCAGATGGGGCCAGAAGAAGATGCCCATGGACAGGAGTTGCGCGCGATTAGGATCCCAAAAGATAAGACAGGACTGGGTTGACCCCGAATTCCTCGCGGCCGACAGGGGGCGCCCTGTCACTGTGGAAGTTAGATGTTAGCGCTCCCAGATATCCCGAGATCTGAGCATGCACAGTGTCGGAGGAGACGGTAGGAATTCTCAAATCTGAGGGAAGCATGCTTTGCTCCGCGGATCCAATCTCCCAGAGCTTGCTAGCTAATTTTACACGTGCAATAATTTCTGGGACCAAATTTAAGCTAGGAGCACAATGAAAAAGTAGTGCAGCCTACAAGAGTACAAACACCCTGGCATTCAACAGAGAGGGGTGGTGGAATAGACAGACTGACAGACACAGATGGACGGACACGCCGACTGACAGAATAAACCGAAATGTTGATATCTTGAGTTTCACTTCCTGAGAGAGCTGTCCTTCTGTGTGTGTGTGTGTGTGTGTGCGCGCGCGCGTGAGCACGTGGAGAGACCTGTGTTTAAGATCTCTGGACAGAACTGGAATGCTGTCTCTCTGTGGGGTGGAGCTGTCTCTCTATGTCCCTCAGTGTGTCTCTCTCTGTGTGTCTCTCTTTTGTGTGTGTATGGGGGGGAGGGAGGCAGTCGGGCGCCTGCATTTTTTTTTTTTTGCTTTAATTTTGAAAAATAGCCCCATCTACAAACAACAGGTGCACTCCTCTTTTCCAAGTCTGCGGACACCCTTGTGGGGCCTGGGGGAGATGCTGTGGATCTGATCTCCCTGGGTTCCCTGTGTTCACTAGGTGAACATGTTAGATTCATCTTAAGCGGGGGAAAACAGGTCTTGCGTTTGAGGGACCTGCTCTGCACGCCTTATTAACACCTCATCTGCAAATTGTCCGTACCTTGTGCGTTTCGGCAGCAAAGGGCACGGACGATGATCTTCAGTCCAAAAGAGATGCCTTTCTTTACCCTCCAATCTGGTCCTCATTCAGGTTTCCAAGCTCAAAGCTCACCCCAGTGCTTGCCACCTCGCTCTATACTCTTCTACTACCACACGAGATTCTGGACACCTGGATTTGCGCCAACTATTTCCTGTTTTCTCCATCTCAGAGAAAGGAGAGTTCAGGATTGTATCCCTACATCCCAGTCACATTTTTAGAAACACGAAAGACCCTCCAATCCAAAATCTAGGCTTACCTTAGTCTTGGTAGCGAACAATACAAGTGACAAATTCTGTTGTTTGGGGGTTTGTTTTGTTTGGGGGAAACAAGGTTTCTCTGTGTGGCCTGACCCTAAAACTCAGTCTAGTCTTCTCTGAGATCCGCCTGCCTCTGCCTCAAAGGCATAGGACAACACGCTCAAATGACACCTAGAAGCTAAAAAGAAACTGAAATTTTCAATTTTTATAAAACAGTCCTGGTCTCAGCAGGCAGAGAGAACACAGATCCTCCTGAAGTCATCCCATAAGGCCCATTATTGATTTTTTTCTCCTGCCCTACCCCCACCTACTGCCCTGTTTGTTTTAGTTACGAAATGCTTTGGGCACCTTGGATTTAACTGAAAAGTAACCTTGAAACACCGAGGCCCTCAAGTCAGAGGCAAATCGCTGCCTCCCGGGTATTGGTTGCTACTAAGCCGGACTCTCTGGGCCGACTGAGGTGGGTAGCCAGAAAGAGGCCCGAGGTAGCTGACGACCAGGGCGGCCAGACCACGCGAGTCCTGCGCGCCTCCTGAGGCCGCCCCGGGACTTAACTGTAACGGGGAGGGGCCTCCGGAGCAGCAGCCAGCGAGTTAAAGGTGTGTACACAGTTTTTCTAAATAGGCCAGCGCTTTGCAAATTGGCTGTCACCTGCTTGTTGTTTTGACAGGGACTGTGCACCGAAAGGGAGGAAACCCGAGATAAATAAATCTGGCTTGCAACGGCTTTGCGGGGCACCAAGGCAGTACACGCCTTCGAATTGACGAACCCGGTGCTCGGGGCGATGAGATGGGGCGGGGCGGGAGCTGGAGAGCAGAGTTTCTCCAAGGGTGGCCTGATCCCAGTTCTCTGGGTCCACGGAAGACTCCCCGTGGACGCAAAGGAAGGGACTCCACCAGGGCGCCAGGGCGCTAGCTTGCAGGTCCGGGTCTTGGGAGTGCAGGGGACAGCGGGAGATGGGCTAGCTCGGGGCGCCCAGAGGCAGGTGCGGAGCGCTAGCCCTGGCTTCCTCTCACCTAAGTGTGAGCTGATTATTCAAATGGGCTGCCCGGGGTCTGGGGATTGGAGGCCCGCGCCAGCGCACCGCGCTATATCACCAGCCGCTCACGTCATTGCGGCACTTGTCCGCTGCGCGGTCCACACCTCCTCCTCCTCCTCCTCCTCCTCCTCCACCTCCTCCTCTTCCCCCTCCTCTCGCTCTCCCCCCGCCCGCCCCCGCGCCGCTAGCTTCCCGCCGCCTCCCGGCAGCTCGACACTGCCAGCCTCAGCCTGCACCGGCAGCCCGGGAGCACGGCGACGGAGTGCGCGCCCGACGGCGAGTCTCGGGTTCCGGCCTCCAGGGTTCTTCGGCCCCCTCCTCCGCCAGCCACCTTCCCGCCCACTCCCAGCTACCTCCCGCGGCAGAGAGAGGAAGTGGAGCCCAGAGAGAGGGAGAGAGGGGGAGCGCGAGAGAGGGCGGGAGGGAGGGGACGGTGCCATAGCTGACTTTTTTTTTTTTAAGAGGGTGGGGGTGGGGGCTGATTGCTGGTCGTTTGTTGTGGCTGTTAAATTTTAAACCGCCATGCACTCGGCTTCCAGTATGCTGGGAGCCGTGAAGATGGAAGGGCACGAGCCATCCGACTGGAGCAGCTACTACGCGGAGCCCGAGGTAAGCTCTTGCCTTCGCCAGGGAGAAGTGGGGTGACAGCTATCTCCGCGTCCCCAACCTCCGCACGCTCCCTTCACCGGTACCCGCCCCCCCACCCCTAGCCTTCCTGGACGGCCGCCTTTTCCGCCCTCCTTCTACTCAAATGGGTCTCTTTTTTATACGACACACTGTTAGCCTTGAGATAATATTAACTTTGTGATCAAATATTGACTTGCGGCGCCTCCAAATCCTCTTCGTGGCCGAGCCACGCACTATCCTAACAGAGTTATGTTTGGCAGCGCGCGGCTGGGGAGGGGTGGGAGGTCGGCTGGCGAGGGGGTGGGGAGCTGGAGAAGAGAAGGTGGGTAGGAGTTGGGGACAGAGGTGCAGGCAAAGAATCAAAGACGAGTGGACAAAGAGAAAAAAGTTTGCCGCTCCGAAGCCGGGACACTAACAGTTCTCAGCCGAGTTGGCGGTCCCTTCCTCATTCCACGCAATGCCTCCAGCTGCTCCTGGAGTCTGTGCGGGCACTGCGCTTCAGTCCCCTGCGACTAAGGAGTGGGGTCCCGGTACGAAGTCCCAGAATAGGGGACACTGAGATGATTTCCACTTGAGACTGCCCCAGTGATGTTCCAAAGGTGGCTTTTTGGCGACCAGGGGTCGCCAACGGAGATTTCCGGCCTTGGTGCTGACTCAGTCTGCTGGCCAGCTGGTTTGAGGAGCCCTTAGGGAGAGTAAAAATACATGTGGGGCACCTGACTTGTTGGTGACCCGGGACACTGAAGTGCTAGAATCTGGACGAGGCTGAGCCTCAGGCCCAGAACCGCAGCCGCTGACCCTAGGGCGATCACCTCTCCGACTTTCTCTGGGGCCCAGAGGGCTTGGTGTTGGTGCACTGGGACCCAGGGAAAGAAAGAGATCCCAGAGGCCTTCACGAAGGCAGGGCACTGGGTCCAACTGGTGGGTGGGAGGATCGGGCGAGCTCAGCCTAGGTGCTAACCTGTCTCCTCCCCGGGCTCTGTCCGCAGGGCTACTCTTCCGTGAGCAACATGAACGCCGGCCTGGGGATGAATGGCATGAACACATACATGAGCATGTCCGCGGCTGCCATGGGCAGCGGTTCCGGCAATATGAGCGCCGGCTCCATGAACATGTCATCCTACGTGGGCGCTGGAATGAGCCCGTCGCTGGCTGGCATGTCCCCGGGCGCGGGCGCCATGGCGGGCATGAGCGGCTCAGCCGGGGCAGCCGGCGTGGCGGGCATGGGACCCCATCTGAGTCCGAGTCTGAGCCCGCTCGGGGGACAGGCGGCTGGGGCCATGGGTGGCCTTGCCCCCTACGCCAACATGAACTCGATGAGCCCCATGTACGGGCAAGCGGGCCTGAGCCGCGCTCGGGACCCCAAGACCTACCGACGCAGCTACACGCACGCCAAGCCTCCCTACTCCTACATCTCGCTCATCACCATGGCCATCCAGCAAAGCCCCAACAAGATGCTGACGCTGAGCGAGATCTATCAGTGGATCATGGACCTCTTCCCTTTCTACCGGCAGAACCAGCAGCGCTGGCAGAACTCCATCCGTCACTCTCTGTCCTTCAACGACTGCTTTCTCAAGGTGCCCCGCTCGCCAGACAAGCCTGGCAAAGGCTCCTTCTGGACCCTGCACCCTGACTCGGGCAACATGTTCGAGAACGGTTGCTACCTGCGCCGCCAGAAGCGCTTCAAGTGTGAGAAGCAACTGGCGCTGAAGGAAGCCGCCGGGGCGGGCAGTGGCGGAGGCAAGAAGACAGCTCCTGGGTCCCAGGCCACTCAGGCTCAGCTCGGGGAGGCCGCGGGCTCGGCCTCCGAGACTCCAGCGGGCACCGAGTCCCCCCATTCCAGCGCTTCTCCGTGTCAGGAACACAAGCGAGGTGGCCTGAGCGAGCTGAAGGGAACGCCCGCCTCTGCGCTGAGTCCTCCGGAGCCGGCGCCCTCGCCTGGGCAGCAGCAGCAGCAGCAGGCTGCAGCCCACCTGCTGGGCCCACCTCACCACCCTGGCTTGCCACCAGAGGCCCACCTGAAGCCGGAGCACCATTACGCCTTCAACCACCCCTTCTCTATCAACAACCTCATGTCCTCCGAGCAGCAGCATCACCACAGCCACCACCACCATCAGCCCCACAAAATGGACCTCAAGGCCTACGAACAGGTCATGCACTACCCTGGGGGCTATGGTTCCCCCATGCCAGGCAGCTTGGCCATGGGCCCAGTCACGAACAAAGCAGGCCTGGATGCCTCGCCCCTGGCCGCAGACACTTCCTACTATCAGGGAGTGTACTCCAGGCCTATTATGAACTCGTCCTAAGAAGATGGCTTTCAGGCCCTGCTAGCTCTGGCCACTGGGGAGAAGGACAAGGAAAATGAGAGGCTCAGTGGAGACTTTGGGAGAGCTTTGAGGAAAAAGTAGCCACCACACCTCAGGCCCCAAGGGAGCAGTCTCACCTAACTGTCTGTACCCTAAATAGATGGGCCACAGTGATCTGTCATTCTAAATAGGAAAGGGAATGGAAATATATATGTATACATATAAACTTGTTTTAAAGGAGCCTTTGGTTTCCACTATGTAGACTACTGCTTCTCAAGACACCTGCAGATTTTGATTTTTGTTACTGTTCTCTATTGCTGTTGTTGCAGAGAAGTCTGACTTAAAACAAACAAACAAACAAAAAAGAACTTTTGTGAGTGACTTGGTGTAAACCATGTAGTTTTAACAGAAAACCAGAGGGTTGTACTGATGTTTAAAAGAGAAAAAAAAATTAATGTAAGAGTCTGGTGTAAATGACCAGGAGAAAGGAGAAAAACGCCTCCCATTCTGGACATGGTGAAATCCAGGTCTAGGGTCTGATTTAATTTATGGTTTCTGCGTGTTTTATTTATGGCTTATAAATGTGTGTTCTGGCCAGAATGGCCAGAGTTTCACAAATCTATATTAAAGTGTTATTGCTGATTTTACCCCTTGGATCCTTTCTCCTCTCTCTCTCTCTCTCTCTCTCTCTCTCTCTCTCTCTCTCTCTCTCTCAAAATTAAACGAATTGGTTATTGCAGGGAAATGGGAAGCAGGTGGGAGTTCTTTGCGGGGTGGGGTTGTGGGAGCTGGGGGGGATCAGTATTGCTGCTTACCCAACATTTTATTTAAATACCATAATTGAATTTTCCTGTCAGAGCCACTGTTGCCAAGTCCTCCCCATGTTTGTCCACCTAGCCACACCTCCATCTTTGCTCCTTAAATGCTTTTCAGAGTGAATGGGAGACAATCCCTAAATAATGCAGCAACTCCCTCAGTAAACAACAAAACTGTTTATGGTCACTCTTTCTTTAAATTTTTGAAGTTAATATTACTAAACATGACAGAACACATACATTCTTGATGGACCATCCCAGCCCCTTTATTCACATCACTTTTTATTAAGGTGCAGAGATTGGAGACAGGGTCTCCTTAAATGGCCCTGACTGGCCTGGAACTCAAGGACCAGGTTTTGGTGCTGCCTCTGGCTCCCCAGCGCTAGGATTACAGAGCTGTTCTGCCTGTTAGCCCAGCTAAAGTCTTAGTTTTAGTTTTAAAGAAAGAAGCAAAAGCACTTTCTGAGCGCACATACTTTATTGGGAGATGTGCTGATGCTGAGGCCTCTTGGGTTCTAGGGCTGGCCGTGCTGTGAGAAAGGCAGATGTTTACATGTTGGCTGCTTTGTTTTTCAGTCTCAGGCCTCCTTTCTAGTCAGCCTAGACTGAATTTAGCAATTTTTGGTGCATGGCTCTTCCCAGCTACCACAGGCATGCCTACCCCTGGACTTTCCTGTGGCTCTGAGACTGCTTGGCTCCTGGTTGTGCCCGGAGGGCAGCCTGTCTCACTCTCACAGGTGTTACCCAGGGCTTGGGAAACCTTGTTAGGCTAGGGATTGAGCCACCTAATCTGGGGAAACATTTTAAATATTGCTCTGGAATTGGGCTTAATCTCATAGTTAAATCCAAACCTCCAAATCTTCTATTAAAAAGTTATGCTGGATGGGGGGGGAGGGTAATGAAAAAAAGTACCCAGAGCACCTTAGCAAATGACTCCAAAAGCAGCGAAATCCTGGTGTCTCCAGAATGGTGTCTCCCTTCTACCAGCTATGGAAAAGCTCAGGCAAACCATGCTTGTGACCCAGGGACTGAATGGGTGTTTTGTGAGCCTCCAGAAAAATACAAAGACCCGAAATAAAATCTCACCAGTCATTTCCTCCTCTCCAGAATCTCCAAATTGATAGGTAACTCTTGAGGAATTTGGTTTTGCAAAAGGCGCCTCCTCACACTAATTTACATCTCCTGCCCTTAAAGCTGTCCCTCCTGACCCCAGTCTGACTTTGAGGCCATTCCCATGTAAAGAAAAAGTTACCGTTGGTTAAAACCCAAGCAGGCATCAGAGGTGTTTCTAAGGCAGGGACTGCGGCCTAGCCCCGACATCTTGCTATGCTTAATTATTCCAACTTAGAAAGTCCCATAGGAGGCTGACCACCTCTCTGATCACTTTCTGCCACCTTGCTCCTCTCCATCCCTCTTCCGAAGGCCGGGCCTTCCCTTGCTCCTGTGAGTGTGTGTGTGTGTGTGTGTGTGTGTGTGTGTGTGTGTGTGTGAGAGAGAGAGAGAGAGAGAGAGAGAGAGAGAGAGAGAGTGTGTGTGTGTGTGTGAGTGTGTGTCTGTGTGCGCGCGCCTTCCCCCAACCCCCACCCCCAAAATCCCATTTTAACAAGCCACATTGTTCCTCAGAACACAAGGAAGAGAAATTGAAGGAGGAGGGATTCGCAGGCCTCGGCCAGCAATCAGGCCTTCTCTTTGCTGGGCCAGGACACACACGTCGCGAGCCCAGCCTGAAATGTGTTTCATTATCACATAAAAGGCTCCCGTGGCGAAGGAGCGGAGAGGCAGGGCCGGGGGCTGAGTGTGGGACAATGGAGACTGAAAGCGCTGCCCTAACCTGCTATGTTTCTTATCGCGCGCCCATTGTTCGAGGGTCGTTTTAAACTACTTAGTGTGCCCCCCTCCACTGATCCCTGCCGATAAGATATAGTTCTGTGCGAATACATAAAAAGGTTGTCCGGGAGCTGCGCCCTCCGAGGCTTTTCGGCCTTTCTGGTGTCTTCCTCACAGCCCACGTCAGTCCCCCCCCCCCGCCCCCCAGTTCCAAGTTTAGGAGCTCAGGGATTCCTTCCCCCACCCCAACTCGCTGCATTGCAGGGTGCAGCCGCTCTCCCCCTTCTCTTTTTCTTCCAGTTGCCCGCCGCCTTCCTCGCGCTGGGGTTTAAGCAACCGTGATCTGTGAATAAACAAAGTCAGTAAACAACCGAAAAAAACATTCTAGATCCGAATTCCAGGAGGGTAAACTTTTCATGCCACGTCACACTTCAGCAAATTTGCACAGATATTATATTGCCTCCTCCTCCTTTATTATTCTTTTTTTTTCCAGGATCCCATTGTACTTAACTGAATTTTATAACGCTGATCGATATCTTGGTAAAATATTCATTTTTAAACTAGCGGGCAGTGAAATCTTTGCTTTGTGTGCTAAAGTCAACAGTCGCTCGGTTTGAGCTCAAATAAATGCAGGGAAGCCTCGGCTGGGAGCAGTCCGCCGCCTCCCTCCGAGTGCAGGACGCTCCGACGCCCGCCTGCCCGCAGGCCACCGCAGGTAGGGAGCGCACCCACTCGGGGGCCACGCCCGGGATCCCCGCACAGAGTCCGCCCCCCACTCGGGTCCACACGCCTACCCTCCCCCAGTCTTGAGCTAGCTCGTGTGCCTCTGAGAGAATTGGAAGGTGCACCCAGCTCAGCAAGATCCTAGAGGTTGGGAAATTAGTGTTTTAGCAGGGGGGTGGGAGATTCGTGACTGCACCGTCACTTACAAGAACAAGGAGTCTAGGAATTTAAAACTGCCAGCAGTGTCGGAGTTTGGTTCCCGAGGCGATGAGAAACCGGGACTGGTCCCTGCAGCCACTCTAGCTGGAGATTCGAACAGAGAGAGCTGCTAGTTTCACAGGAGCTGGGGTGCGCGCGGGTTGGAGGAGCATGAGGGCGCCCTTGGCTTCGCAATCTAGGGTCGGGGACCTCCGGTTTGTGCGTGAAGCTTGAGGGGGGGGGGGGTACGGAGAAGGAGGAGGAGCGAAGCCACAGAGTGCAGGGAGCTTACAGCTCTGAATGTGTTCTATGCTGTTTCCCAGATCCCGGCAGACCAGAGCAGCTCATAACCTGTGCAGGGAAAGGGAAAGCGCCTTTCCTAAAAGCCGAGTCAGTTTGGTTCACAAGAAGCGGCGTTGGCTTTTACGCTGCAGAGAGTCATTGGGGTCACGAGCTGGGCCCTGGAGAGAAAGTCAGTGCGTGCCGCGGGCTCGTCTATCCTCCTAGTCCCATTGCAACCCAGCCGCGCAGCCTTGTTTCAGGAGCGTGATCTGGAGTGTTGGCACTTGCACGTATAGGGTTCAGGGTTCGTAGAACAGGATTTTGGAAAACAGACTAGACTCAAGCGCTTCTTTCCGCTGCCTGCAGGAAGATGCCCATCTCGCCTTACTAGCTAGCTTCCACTGTAGCCTGAAAATACAGTACCCTAAACTTCTGAGGACAGGGTTCAGAAAAGATCTTTTTGGGGACAGAGATGTCATCGATAGGCAATTTGACTTGTAAGAGTAAATCGCTTGTAAGAGTAAATTGCTGCTCACGAGTGGGGTGAATGTGGAGGGGCGAGAAAGGAAGGAAAAAAATACCTTTACTGCTATCTACCTGTCCCGCCAAGTCTTTCTTAAACCTGCGTTCTCCGTGGGTCTTTGACTTAAATGCCCAGCATTGGAAGAAACCCACTCCTAGTTGGGTTTTCCCTGACACCCTAACTGAAATCCATTCCAGGCTGCATTGCTATCTACAGATGGTGAACTCAATATGCTAAAATGGTCTAACCGGCCCTCTGGATCAAAGCTATGAGGGCATCTTGGAAACTGGGGCCTAGGCACACCCTTTGGTGCTGCCCCTGGTATCCCGGGCTACTTGCTCACGTTCCGGACCCTGGAAACCAACTCGGACGCCTCCGCAGCGCTCCAAGTCAAGGCTCTGCCTAGCGTGGCTCGTGCCTTCTCCGGAAGGAGATAGAAAGCCTGCAAGACGCAAGGCGAGGCTAATCGTTTTTAAATAATTAATGCCTCCCCATTCCGCTGGTAATGCAAGGCCTCGAATCCGTCAATTACTTGTCATTAGACGAGTGTCGCCCCACGGCCTTCCCTCGAGCCTTTGATGGCGCCGGGTCACCTAGCCCAGCCCACTCTATGGCGGAATTAAAAGGTGCCCGGCCTTTGAGAGCCGGTGCGGACTAGCCATGGCCCCTCAATTCTGTGAAGAGTTTTGAAAGAAAGACCGTCGGGTCGGTGAAGAGATGTAATCTTTCAAATGGCCAATTTAAACGCCCGATCTTTATCGCCCTCCTCCTCCTCCTCCTCCTCCTCCTCCTCCTCCTCCTCCTCCCCCCCCCCCAGCGTTATACAGAAAAGGCAGTCCGTTGTACTTTGGGGGTCTTTTATGTGGAAGTGGGGCGCAGGGGTGGAGAGAGGGAGAGAGAGAGATAAGGTTTAATAGGGCATCTGGGAAGGCGCTTGCCTCTAGACAAACTTGGAAGTACCGCGAAGCCACTGTCCTTCCTTCCCCCCCCCCCCCCGCCCCACACCCCCGTAAGTATCTAAGCCTGGGCTAGGAGATGGCTCCCTCTCTGGAGGGGTAGGTTGAAAGACCATGCAAAAGCAGGGACCACCTGGCTGATCCTGTCCTCCCCCCCTCTCCCCCCCCCCCCGCAAAATAACGGATGTAACAAAGGGAGGCCAAGGATGTCCCCTGTTTCTCCAGCTACTGTGAACCCATAGGTGTTCTGCAAACCAGACTGGCTAAGATCCACACATAGGCCTCAAGTTCTGCTCCTCGGGACAGACACCACCACCCCTCAAAATAAAAACCCAATCCAGGAGGTCCGCCCAGACTGTGGTGGCAAAGGAACAAAGAGTCACACCTGAGGTGTCTGTTGAGGCACGAATGACCTGGCCCTGGCTGCAGCACCATAGCAACCAAGGCCAGCCAGGGGTGCTCTCGTGAAATGAAAATTTTCTTTAAAAACAAAACAAGGGAAAAGCTACCAAAAGTTTGCAACTCGATTTAATTTCTTCTGGCCACTGCCTTGCTGGGTCTAGTAGTTTTTTTTGTAGTTGTTTTGTTTTTGACAGTAAGCAAAGATGGCAAAGTCTCAGGACCTATTCTATCATTCCTCTTTGAGCAAAAAGCCGTATCTACCCTTCCTAGACTAAGAAGGCATCTCTCTCTGCAGTGTCCTTAGACTAGAGTGCAAATAATGGTTTCTTTTTCTTTCTTCTTTCTTTTTTCCTTCCTTTCTTCTTTTTAAAACATCATCTCGCCCCAGAACAGGTTTTCCTCTATGGGGTGTGGGAAGGACACAGGATGGAGGAATGTATCAGATGTGGAAGGAGAAAGGCAGAGAGTCCTTTGTGTCTGGCCCTCGGGGGGAGAGGGGGGCTTCTCCCTGCTTTTGAGGACCTCATCCCCACTTGCCAGTGCCCTGCCTTCCCAAACAGAAATACCAGCTTAGGATTTCAAAAAATTAATAATTTGAGCAGTGCCTGCTCTTAGATAGGCACCTCCATATCAAAGCAGAGGAAAAGAATAAGGGACTGACACGTCCCTGACGGAGCCCCCTAGGGCTCTAACTCCTAGTGGGCCCGGGCTCTTTTCTACAAAACTCCCATACTCTCAGTCACTACAGGGGTTGCCTCGGAAGCCTAAATCCGGGAGCATCTTCCCCATTCTGCTCACAGTCTTCCTGCCCACTCTCTTATCCCTTTTCTTTTCTTCTTTAAAACAATCATGTGTGTGTCTCTAGCTCCCTCCTCTCATTGTATTTGTTGATGACCTAACACGCTCACACCAAAAGCCACACACAGAAAACCAACAACGTGGGATGGGAGGAAAGGCCAATTATGACGGAGGCTAACAAGCAGGGAACACCCAAGTAGAAGCTGGCTGTCTCCCGGGAGACTGATGGAGGCTTATTTTACAAGCTGTAATTCTGTCCTGGTCCCTATCTCCAGACTGGAAGTGATGCCTCCCCCACCTTCCCCTCACCCCTGTGCCCTTGGGGCCCAGTCCAGATCTTCTTGCAAATTCTTCAAGGAGAATCTCTCGGGACAGGTGAAGAGAGCAGAGGTGGTTTTCAAACTTGTCTTTAGTGTGCCATGTTCAATTTTAACTCAGAGTCAGTTCCTTTCAACACTGAGACATCATTGTCGCATCCACACGAACACTACCTGGATTCACATTAAAAATCTAATCTCTGCTGTGTGTGTGTGTGTGTGTTTGCGTGTGTATGATCCCATGCATGAGGGTTTCATTTCACTGTTAGATAAGGCATCAGATAGCTAGGAGTACTAAAAGAAATACCACAAATTAAGTTAATTTCATACCTGGTTTTAACTCCTTCTTGCTAATTACCAAATGCCCCCCAGCAAGGTTAGGCAAGGACTTCATCAACACTGTTTTCTTGTCTTAACACATTTTTAGCCCTTGAAGGAAAATGTCAGCAACACAAACCCATGGAAAGAGGAAGTCCGGGTTTAATCGATTCACCAGGGCTTCGCTGCCTGCACTGGAATTTTGAAATGAACCTTGTGTTGCTTTTAAGTTCAACCTGCACTTGTGATTCTGCTCATCTATGCTTAAATGGTTCAGAACCATATTATTTCCCCATATGGAAATTGTTTGTTCACAGTTTCATTTATTTGAAAACAATAAGAAAGCTTCAAGAACACACAGAGATGTTTGGGGATGTTCAAATCAGGAGTTATCTAGACCAAAATAGAATTGTCTATGTGACCGTGAACTTGCTAGCTCCTTAGAAATAGGATCTACACTTAGAAATCAGACAGAACTATAAAAATGAGTTCTCTTGCCCATTGCTTGCTTGTGTAAAGGAAAGCATTGATTTCCTAATTAGAAATCAAGAATGTTAAATATGTGGCCCTTAAAATATATAGGATATAATTTTGGGACGTTTGGAGGGAAAGGCTAGGAAAAAGAAGAGGCATGAGGGAGGGTGGGTAGAGAATTGGAGAGAACAGAGGAATAGATAACATTTTCTATGAAGGAACGGAGTGGGGGTGGGGAGAGTGTCAGTCAGGGAAGGACCTGGGCTATTCAGAGTTCTGTATGGGGGTAAGAAACGTATTTAGCAAAGAAATAAAAATGTCCGGTTAGAGAGGGGGTAGCGGGGCAGTGAGAGTGCTAAGATGAGGCGCTGGGTTCCACCTCCATCGAGGGGCAGAGAGAGAGGAATGTGATATAGTGTCTCCTCTTCTAAAAAGCATACAGTTCTGCTCAAGCTGCTTATATGACCTCTTAAAGCTTATTCTAAAGTAAGACCGTCCTCACCGAGTGTTCTCCATTTCTCCTGCTGTTCCCATCTACACCACTGAGCAATCCACACACTGAAAGAAATTGTAGTTTCCTCTCTATGTCTTGGTGGGTGAGAAATTTTGCCTTCTTTCTGGACTGTGAAGCCCATTCCTTGGCATGAATCCCTCCCCTTTGTCCCGTCACCTTGCTGTTTCTTACTGTCGCTGCCCAAACCATGACATCCCCATCTTGCTTCTCTAACTCTCTATTCAGTCCCACCCCTACTGAGTGGGGCTCTCCATTTGCCACACTCCCTGTGATATGTTGTCATCTCCCAGATGGAAGTCAGAATCCTGGAAAAAGGAGAACACTTCTGGAGTTTAGAGTGCAGAAGCTTCCTCAGCACTGGCCTCCCAGCTCTCTGAGTAGGCAGGTGATTTGCATTTTGCCTCAGTAATCTTCCCACTTCCCAAAGCTTCAGACCATCTCCATGCTGGGAGACTCCCCCCCCCATCTCCAAAGCAGTAGCGAGCCTGCCTGTTTTTCCAGTATACCAGCGTCTCCAAGGAGAAGAGATTGTCTGAAGTATTAGGGCAAGATTGGAAGGAATGAGGGGAAATAAATCTTGAGGACTGTGGGTCAGGATAGTAAAGATACCACCACTTGTCCTAGTAGAGATTAGGGTAGGCGTGTCCCAGGTTACACTTATCAGTATTTTTAAAACAGGATTGGTCCTTCCAAGACAACCAGCTCTGGGCTGTGTTTTCTTTGCACCTAAACTCTGGGGCAGCTGGCTAAGGCAGGAAGGGAGGTGAGAATCACAGCAAGAGAGTCAGCAGCTAGATAGATGGTTCTTGAATTGTGATTAGAAAGACAAAATGCCAGAGAAAAGGAAAATGTCAGGGGCAAAGACCACTAGCAGGCATGAGGGCTTAAAACAAACCACACTGGCAAATTATCTCAGGAGTGAGTCTTCTCCGCAGGCCTTATTCTTTGCCAGGAGATTTTAACAGCAGAGGCCAGGACTGTTCAAAGCCACTCTTGCTTCTGACCTCCCTCTGACCTGCACCTGGCAGCAGATGACCAAGGTGACAGCAGAGGTGTATTTTATGTATCACCCACATTGGGTCTTTAGTATGCTCCTGCCCAGCTGACAGAGCAGCAAGCACTTGCCTTCCTCTGGACTTACATACAAATGCAGATCTAATAAACACCTGCTTGCCAGCTCAAGCCCCAGATGCTGGCCTGGTAGCGCTGGCCTACACCTATGAGGAGGGAAGAAATGGCCCTACAGTGTGGGGGCCTGTTGTCAGCCAGGAACCAGCAGGTAGCATGCTACTGGACAGCTTGAGAGTGTACCTCATGGTGAGGATTTAGAACCTGCTTGCACCAGACCTGAGGACACAGAGTGGAACTGGGCAGTGCTCTCATTCCTCCAGACAGGGGTCTCTCCCCCCACCACCTCTTTTTTCTCCTGCCATGTCTGGGATTTTTTTCAGTCTTCCTCTCTTCCATTGTGGCATTTCAGGAGACCCTGGCAAGACAGTCATGTAAACAAGCCATGGGCAGTCATGGCCAGCTTTTGGAGATGAACAGACTTCTACAATCAACCATATTTCTCTCTCTAAATGGGTGATCTGATGTCATAGATTAAGATGAGAACATTAGATCCACATAAATGGAGCCTTCTGAAGATAGTGAGAACAGAGAAGATTCCATTTGTGGATTGATCATGGGGGTGGACGAGTGGGGGGAAGGGAACCTAATCTATACTTTGTTCTCTTAGGTTTTAATTAACACCCCCTCTCTTACTAGCAGAATTTGACAATTAAAGGCCAATCTCTCTTGATTTCTTCACTTTAAAAGGGCATTTCGATTCACCCAGGCAGGCAATTAAATCCCCCTCAAATCTCTCCCTTCCCAGAGCTCTGAACAGAGTCCCATCTTCCCCTAGCATCCAGCAAGATCTCTGGCAGGAAGCTGAACTCGGGTATTCACCTGTAGTCAGAATACCAAACTTATTTAGAGAGCTCAACCCTGGACTCCAAGCCAAATCCTTCACTGATAGTAGAAAACACTGTTTAGATTTTGTCTGTCGTGGCTGGGTATACAACTTACAGTAACTGCAGAATTTCTCCCTGGAAGACATTGGGTCTCATCCTCCTGCCCTCTGCTACCCCAACTCTTTTCCTTCCTCTCTCTCTCCTGTCCCTCCCTTCTCTCCCCTTCCTTCCTTCTTTTCTTCCCTCCTTCCCTCCCCCTCTCTTCTCCCTTCCTTCTTAACCACCCTTCCACTCTTGAAGGGAGAGCTAGATCACACTCCCTTTACTTTCTATCACAGTTAGTTAACTCTCCTTCCAGCAGCCTAGCATCTGAGGGGTAATAAACTTTCATCTTAAGACTCACATTACCGAGGGTTCACGAGACCCCCCAGTCTGAAAAGAAAATGCCCCTTTGCACGTTCTATTCTGCAACCTCTGTAAGTCCTTACCTGGCTAAAATACTGGAAGGGGCTTTCTAGGTTCCTCTCCATCCCCTCCCCCGCTTCCCAGCAGAGTTTACCTCAGGATTGACTTTTGATAACCTTGTTGCAGAATGAAGTTGGGGTGTGTGGTACATCTGCAGTCCCCACTGTATTTGAACAAGTCAACCTTGGGTCTTCCAATCAGATTATTTGGGGGAGTGGGGAAGATTAAAAACAATGGCAACGTCACTCTCCGAGCATTGCATTTTAATGCTAAAGAAGACCCATTTACTCCTCAGTTAGATCGGAGAAGCGAGCGAGCGAGCGAAGTTCGGTGCTCAGTATAGCCAGCCATCAGCAAGTATCAGACACTGTTATCAAGGGCCTGTTTCTTCCTGCTCTGCCTTAGGCTTGCCAGAAGGGATTGTGCTGGTGAGGCGTACACACTGCCATCTGTTTGTGTAAAGTAGATGTAATTGCCAGCCAACCAGAGCAATATAAAAATTTAGTACAAGCCCTAAAGGATTATAACTTAAAATTCAATAATTAGGCTTCAAAAAAACTAAGTGTGTGTGCTTCCCTCACCTACGCATAGTTAACCTGCAAAGAGTGGTGGGTTTTTTTTAATGTTTGTTTTTTGTTAAATTTGTAAGCTTTCTCCTTCAAGATTGGCATAGTAAAATGGCATTCTTCTCAAATTTATCTAGCCTCCATACCCAGGATAATAGATAATTTTCAAATTAGATCCCCTCAACTTTATTCATGGGTTGATATAATCAGCTAGCCATATGCAAAAACACCTTCAAGTCTCATCAGTTTTAAATCAGTTCTTCCCAGATGATAAATCCTAGAGTTTTAAAATTTTAATTTTTTTAAAGTTAACCTTGCCCATGAAACAACTAATTAAAAGTAAAAGTAAAATAACATTTTCAACGTATAACTCCTAGAATTTAGACTAGAAGCAGTTTTGCAGTATGGTGTGTTTCACAGCAACGGACAACAAGTATATATTCATATGTATGAATGATGAGGAGGCTTAGGGCGCAGCTAAGTGGGTAGAATGCTTGCCTAGAGTGGGGAAGGCCCTGGGTTCAATCCCCAGAGCTGTAATAAAGTAAAAGCAACATATTGTGTTTAGAAAAATAGAAGAGTAACCCCTGATATAACAGTTTTAAAATCTAAAGTATCCCTGGAGAAACCAAAACATCGAATTTCTTTGCTCTTTTCTTTTAAAGTATAGTTTTCAAAGAAGTTACAAAAACGCATTTGGAATTTTAACTTTTAACGTTTTGTGTTGATCTATCTGAATGTTCGATGGTTCTTTCCATGGTGTCTGAAGTGCAGTATATCCTGAGGAATATGGAGGAAAAAAATACGAAGGTTTAGTAGCCTTCATACCGGTATTTGGTGTCACATCAGTTGCCACGTTCTATTCTCAGTGTCACTGGCAGCACTGGGTACTTTTGATATGAATAAAACGAATTATGCTACTTCATTTTATATCTTTCTCTTAATTGCATGTTTGACCAACAGGTCAATGGTGGTAACCAAACTGTTCTTGCAAAGCCTTTTAGAACTATTTCTTAATACTTGTCTCTCTAGAGTTAGAAAACCACAATAAGACATTGCTGGAGGGAGCATATTTATTTGTTACTTTTCGATTGTTTAGAAAAGTTCGGTGCAACATTGAATTTTTTTTGACAAAACCATAAATGTTATCTATGGGAGGGGGATTCGTCTTATTTTCGGCTTGCCTTCACTTTGCCATTGTGAGGTGGTTTTCCAGAACCTTTCCTGTACTGATATGCAGGACCTACATTTACTAGCCTGCCAGCCTGAAGCCCAGGCGAGGAATGCTACGCTTTGCAAAATAATTTAGGGGAAATTTGCTGATATTTTAAAACTCATGCAGTAAACTCCCATGACCCCCGAGACAAGCAGCAGAAGTTCTGTTTGGTGCAAGCGGCAAAAAACCACAACCTATTGGTGTTTACATGTGTATTCATCCATGAAATTGAATATTATCAGAGTTGAAAAATGCAAATCAAATTAAAAGCAGAGAAAATTGCCTTTGGAATTATTGTACCCAGGAGCTCCAGAGTGTTTGCTTAAATAGAAGCACTATTAAAAACAAAACAAAACCAAAACAAAACCCAAAACGGACAGTGTTTAAATTGCCCTCTCACTGTGGTCTCCCACTTCCATGGACTCATTATTTAGTTCTACCAGGAAATAACGTTCACGCTGAGGTACAAACCGTCCACCATTATAACAAATCTCACTTTGTTTCCCCAGAACATCTCTTTTCTTAAATATCAAATTGCCCTCATTTAGCCACGCGTCCACATCCCTAAAACCAGGCCTCCCCGATTCGCACTTGGAGCTTAGCTAATTGCGATCACCCACCGCAATTAGCTAACCGGTCCCCACCGGCGCGGTATAGGTGCATGGCGGGTGCGGGGGACCGGAGCTTTAGAAGTCTCGCAAACTCGAACGGGTTCGAAGTACTGCGGGGAGCCAGGACTCGGGAACTGTGGACCGGCGATCGGAGCCGCCCGTGCGGCCCCAGTCGTTTCCTCCTCGCGGACCGCTATCCGCAGAGCTGAGCCAAAGCGTCCGGGAGTCCGCGGGGCCAGGTGCGACGCTTCTCTCCCTCTGCTCTCACTGCCCATAGCGGGACCCTGCAGGGCCAAACGAAAAGAGAAAAGCCCGCCGGTAGTGGGGGGAGGGGTAAGTAGACCCAGAGAAGCAAGGACAGCAGGTGAGAGGTATGACCTTTGGCCCCGTGATCCAAGTTCTAGAATGAGGGGATCCCACCCATGACAGCCTGATAACCAGCCGGGAGAGACCGGACCTACTCCACTGCCCCCACAGTGGGCACAACACTTTACTTTTCTTCCACCCCTCCCCCATGTCTTTGGGTCTCTGGGAAAACCAATCTTGGATCTCTGCTTCAGATGCCAAGGTCAGTAGAATTCAGAGACAGCCTTGGGTCAAGTATGAGCCAGACCAAAGTAGCCACGTCCTCCTGGGTTCTAGCTGAGGGTTCTGAGGATCCTCACTGTGGCCAGGCTATGCTAGTTTGGGTGGGGTAAGAAAAACTTTCTTGTTATTTGGTGACCTCTGAGGATCGCCTTTTCAACACGTGTCCACACACTCTGAGACCAAGCAGCCTTGCCTCTAGACTAGGATCTCTAATGGAAATCTGACTTTTTCTCCTCTAGAAAGCAAGACAGTTTGTAGGCCTGTGCGACATACCTTCCTCCCTCCAGCCTTCTCCAGACCGGGTGGTTTGTAGGGGCAGCTCCCCCTCCCCTCCCCCCATCCCCATTACTGGGTGATAATTCCTGTCCTGCTGTGGCTGCATCGGGCAGCAGTGGAAGCCTTGTTTTACTTGAAACCTGCCAGTCTATTTCTTTTTCAGAAACCCCATCGGTGCAGAACAGTGCCACCGCACCCAGAAGACAGCCCCGATGCTCCTGGCAGACCCTGTAAGTTTCAGTTGGGGAGATCCTGGAACCCTTTTCCAGAGAGAGTTGCGCAGATTGCTGATCCTGTGTGTGTGTGTGTGTGTGTGTGTGTGTGTGTGTGTGTGTGTGTGTGTGTTTAAAGCCAAGCAAAGGAAACAGCAGCCAATTAAAATGAAATATTTTCAGTTCTCTCCTATGTTGTCAGTGATTTGCCCCCGGGGATCCACAATTTTCCCAAGCCTGTTAACGGGTGACAGTGAATGAGTGCCTCCTGTAATTTAATTTTCCTGTCACACTAAATAGAGCTACATTGTAAACTTCAGATCTACTCTTACTGATAGCGATGGCTTGTTTTGTCATTTGCACCATAAAGACCCCCAAAAGGGACACTGTATTGTGACCGCCACTCTTGAATTATTCAAGAACTTAATGACATTTTCCATTTTAAAAAGGGAGCTAATTGCCAGTGATGCAGAGCATGTGACCTTCTTGGGGTGCCCAGTATGAGAATGTTACCATCTGTACACCGGCATGCAGCCACAGCACAGCAAAAAGTGTATACACATGATAGACTCAAAAATGGACACAGAAATCACCCTTATTTAATCCCACCCAAGTCAGGATATATAGTTCTAAAAACACTCTTTAATTGACCTACAATCTATGTCAAATGTGTCATCAATCAGGTCTGCTTTGGAAGAGCAGGGATGACTTTTTAGTTAGGATAAACAGCTGCAATTCTGAAATCAAGTATCCTTCTTAAATGTGAAATTACTCTGTGTGGTGTCAAGCATAATATTGAGTGGCCTGCCCTCGCCCTTTGCTGGCTTTTCTTGATTTATTTGCTTATTTAGTAGAGAGGAAAAGGAACTCAAACTATGAAGACACTTCACCTCAGTATTTGCTGTTTGAATCTATCTTGAGTCCACTGCAAAGCCAAGTTGCAATTCTTCATTAGCATGACCTTCTCATTAAATTATTGAAATACGTGTTTATTTCTTTTTCTAAGTAGAGAAGACAGCCTCGTGTCTCCTATTGTGTTTTTGCCTTTTTCCTAGATCCCAGGAAAGCAGAGGATATAAGTGGGCTTCTGCTAATGTCCTAAGACTTCATAAATACATATGACATCTATACAGAGGTCCTTGTGTTCCTGAGCTGATCTATAGCCAGTAGGAACCATTTGAAAAATGTAGAGGGTGTTAATAAGTTCCGGAGCAAAACACTGGCCTCTGCTGGGCTCCAGTTAGTTCTTTGAACTTTAAGTGATGCTTGAGACGAGGCATGGAAATTTTTGCTGAGAACCAGGGTTACCTTCAAATCAACACCCTCAAAAACACCCAGCTTATCAGAAAGCTAAATTATCTTATTTAGGGCTGTGAATCCATACTTCCATCTTGCAGAATTTCTGGAAAGAGGAATGAAGTACTTGTAAACATGCAAGTAGATTTTTTTTCACAAATATCACAGCGTAACCACATATCTGATAGAACTGCTGCTCAGGTAGCTGGTGTCAGCTGTGAAACAACTGGCTCACCAGCTGAGGAAGTATATGAAGTGCTCTTAAAAAGAGGCCAACTGTAAAATCCACAGTACCTGAGCTATATAATGGAGCAACTGTTTTCATTTTCCTTAAAAAGAAACCTGCTCTCTCACTGGTGGCACGTGCTCTTGTGTTCGGTAATAGGAGAAAAGACATGCATTAAGGATACATAGGTTCTGGGTGTTGGTTTATTCACTTTGAAGAGCTGAGGCTGCAAACAGGGATTAGTATATTCAACATGTGCTCTGCTACCCAGCCACACTCCCAGTCCAGCATACATAACTGTTACTGTTAAGTAGTAAAGATATTCTAAGACTGATGGAAATAACACTTTATGGATCACATGTTAAACATAATTTTAGAGATTTTTTTTCATGTACATCTATGGTTGATGTTTTTTCTTAAACAGCTTGAAGACTGTAAGACTAGAATACGTGATCAAGCATCTCATGTCTGAGCTCTCCTGCGTAGTGATATCCAGGAATTTTCTCTACAGCAATAGTATGCTATCAATAAAAATTCATTTACATTTCAATTTTCTGGCTGCAGGGACACTTGAAAGGCATTTAAGTATTATGGAAAGTTCTAAGAACCTTGAGGATACAGGCTTTCTCATCTGGCTCCATGTCTAGAATGCACCCTGCCCTAGATGAGTATTAGTGATTGGCATTTCCAAGAGCTGAGTGCAGGGAGTTTATCCTTCCTGAGATGAATGGGTGGTTTTAGAGGGCTACGTAGGAACTTCAGGTAGAAGAGCATGCTTAACTCAGTTCCATCTAATCTCTACGTCGTGCCTTCCAATAAAAACCATTTTGGGAAAGTATTCCTTTTATGAAAGAGCAAACTCAATACTTCTGCCACATGACAGAGAGAACCACCCAGTTCTGCACCTGTGAAATGGACCTCTTCTTACTGCACTCAGCTGGTTAGGAAGGGAGCTTCTGAGGCTTTGCTGTTGAGGGAGCCAACCACTCTTGCATATGTTTGAAATTGCTGGAAAGTTGGCTGAGCATGTTCTTGTCTCCTTCTCCTGCTCTCCCTCCTCCTCCTCCTCCTTCTTCCTCTTCTTTATCTTCTTCCTCCTCCTCTTGCTATTCTTCCTCCTTCTAATGCTATGCACACATGGGAAAAAATGAATAAAGCCATTATTCTGGGAAAAGTAATTTCAGTTATACCCAGGCAGCCACACCATCAGACCATTTTTCAGATTGTAAAGGGGGTTCAAGAATCATACTATGTACACAGCAGGCTGCCTTGTCTTTGTTACTTTAAGTCCAGCCAAGAGTAATAGGCATGCTTTAGCTCTAGCTTCTTATGTTCTGCCTTCTGCACTCGTTCCTTTAAGTATCAGAACCACTAATATATGGTTTTTAAAACCTGGAGCTAGCAAAGTCAAGATCACCTTTCTACCCTGTCATATTTAATTGACTGTCTGCACTTAGGCCTATTTACTGGACTTCTGAGTATCTATAGTTCCTCCTCTGGGAAATAGCATCAAGATAGCTTAGCTGTGACATAGTTACGAACAATACCTTTAAAGAAAACTCAGTTTTTCCTGTTTTGTAAATATTTGCTTTATAAGCATGGATTGTGTTGCAACTAACTCATTGTTTCAGCAAAAGATAGTTATCATTTACTTAGCAATGAACTCTTCTAGCTTGAGTGAATTAAACTGTGGAAGTGGGACTACCCTGTCCATTCTAGTAAATTCTTTTCCTTCATGGAATTAAGGGGGATGCAGAACCCCTACGTGATTTTCTGAATACTAGGTGGCACTCATCCTGTTTTGTTGTTGTCGTTTGTTTGTTTTGTTTTTTAACTTGTTCTCTTTGGTGACATTTTAAGTTGCTAATTACGGAATTGCTAAAATATACCTGAATACTTTAGAATAGA